>NC_056728.1:1718190427-1718280427 GCF_019279795.1 Protopterus annectens | reverse complement strand
GACAATGGTCATCATTATGATTCCAGACATTGACAGGTGACAGTGATATAAACCGCAATTACTCTGAAAGAGATAGGCAAGGCTACTACTGACATGCCATCTGTACAACCAATGAGTTAAAGGGTGAAGTCATGCAGAATCAAACTTGCCAAGAAGTTTTATTCCAGAAAATCCATATAAGCAGGCATGCACCACTGAAGGATGCCATTGATTGTGTGTTAACCATGAATGGTTTGGGGTCGTTCTTTTCTCCTTTGTGAGAAGGTTTCTTTTTACAAAAGGTAGAGCAGGATGAGTGACATGGGTCCTTACTTTGATATTGATGCCCCATTTAAATTTAGATTACCTGTGCAGCTTAAAATTATTTATTATAGTTGGGACCTTGCTCACTTAAAGGAGCATTTACAGATAACATACCTATATTGTTTGCTTGGGTTTGTTAGAATGAGGCCTGCCTGAAGCTGTTCCTATACAATTTTGCCTCATGTCCCATAACTCTAAGCTGTGCTACCATGACTTCTGTTTTGCCTACTGGATTTAGATGAGATGGATGACCTGAGCCTGTAGCCAGTTTTCATCATATGTGACAAGAAGAAGGCTCTGATCAATGATTTATAGTCTGTTGTATCTAACACTGTCCACAAGGGCTATAACCACCACCACTCAGAAATCTTATAGCAGAAGGTACATTCCAAAAGAGTCATCCCTGCTTGCCATATAAACCTTGAGTTTACATTTGAAGTGAAGATCCAGTCGGTCCTCAGTTACCCATCCAGGACTCAGGTAAATGAGCATTTTCATATAGTCTGCAGCTATATGACAAAATATTGCCATCCCTTGATAGACATTTTGAGGACATTTATATCCTTGGGATGTTCAAATGTATAGCAAAACAGTTTCCAAAATATTGCTTACCTCCAAAGTAAACAGGGTCCCTGTGAAATATGCAGGGCCTTCTCACTGGTGACTTTCTCATCACCTATAATCATTCAGATGAATAATGCAGCTGCCAAAGAGAACTGCTGACCAACCAATCGAGCAGCATTTCTTCATTCGTCCGTGTGGTGCAGCGGGATACCATTTGAGCCTTTGATGTGAAGGAGTCAGTGCTGCATGAGAAGCTGCTGCTGCCCAAGAGACAGAAGCAGCTGAAAAAGCAGGGCAGAATGTGAGTGTCTCAAGAACTATGGACTGAAGTTTGACATGCTGTCCATGAGGAAGCAAAAATATTCCAAAAAAAAAACATAAAGAAGAACAAAGAAGCAAAAATGACTGTCCAAGGAGGTTTAAATGTGACCAAGGAAAGGAGAACAAAAGAAAATAGAGGTAGAGAAAATATGTCAAACTGAAGATAATGTTTCAGAGAGTATAAAGAAGAATAAGTAAGACAAGAAACATCTTCAAAAAGACGTGATGTGTCCAGGTAACAAAGAGCCTGACGTCCGAGAGAGTGAGGTTAAATGGGTTGTAGAAAGCATTGCTAATAACAAGATCGCAGGAAGTAATGATAGAATTCATGACAATTTTTTTTAAATCTTGCAAAATTATGTTTCCAGTCTTACTCATAATACATTATCAAATCTGGAAAACATAACCACAGCTACTGGATTGGAAATGTTAGGCTTATATTCCAGTCCCCAAAATGGCAATCCACAACAGGGCACAATTTACTAAACAGTTGCACTTGTTTCACATGATAGTAAGGTAATGCTGAAGATCCTGCAATTTAGAGTCTGGCAATAAATAGACCAAGAACTGCCATATGTACAAATTAATTTTGGAAGAGGCAGATGTACCAGAGATCAAATCGCTGACAGCTGTTGGATAATAGATAAAGCAAGGGAGCTCCAGAATAATATTTATTTCTGCAATATCAACTGCTTTAAAGAATCTGACTGTGTGGACCATAATAAACAGTGGTAAGTTCTTAGAGAAACCGGTCTACCAGATCATCACCTCATTTTCGTCATATACTCATTTTATTTATTTATTTTTTAACCGGGTAGTCAATCTGGTCCTGAAGCACTTTTTAGTTACAATCAGGGCAAATGTAACAGTATGCATAAATAAAGTTCATGTAAGTGGGAACACATTGAAGGACATATGTTAAGGCACTGAAGACATTTTGTAACAAAGTAGAAGCACTGCATAAAGTGCTGAACAGGCTGCGAGAAGCAAACATCGGTGACAAAAAATCCATAATGACATAGGCATACATAATACAATAGTTAGACACAGAGCAACAGATAAAGCAGATTTATAGTCATTATACATATCGTACAGAATCATTATCATTGCATTGCAGGGTTGAAATGTACAATATTTATAGTTGTCATAAGTTATCAATAGTAATTGAATAAGTAAAGTGCCTCAAAGAAATAATAGGGTTAATGTTTGTGTGTTCATGCAAAGGACTCAGCCAGCATATATAAAATATTTGAATTTTTTTTGCTAGTTAATGTTTCTTTCATTTTTTTCTCAGTGTTATAGTTCCTAAATTCCTAATAAAATAAGAAATACTATTCCATGCTGCAAGGAGAATTTTTGAGAAGGCTTTTTCAGGGATGGAATATGTTGAAGGAAGGATAAATAAGCTGAGTTGCTGAGCCCCTTCTAATAGAATAACTACATTACCTAAAGTGAAGCTTATTTTAATTGTGTATGTGGGGGAGGCATTACACCTCATGGGTGTATTTGAATGTCAGTGAGTTTAGAAGTAGCTAACAGTGACAGGTAATAACTTTGTCTTTTGACAAGTATCACAGTTGTGTCTGAAGGAGAAAGATGAATGAATCTAAATATTTTATTTTATGCACAATTTCTGGGTGTAGTATATGTAACAGAGCTGAGTGAAATGTGAGGAATTCCAGACTTGACTCTAGGGAGAAATAAATTGATGACTACGGCTCGTTTATCTCAGGGGTTAGTACATGAGATCACTTCTGAGCCAGTTTCAACTGCTTTAGGACTTTGCCACATTGGCTTTTGGCATGTGAAAGAAAGTATAAATGTTAGATGAAAGCATCAGATGTTTGTCACAATTATACTAAGAATGTTTGCATAATGTGTGTGCCATCAATGTCACACTAGTCAGCTTTTACAGTTTTGAACTGAAATTTTGTTGAATTCCAAAAACCTCTACAACATTACTGTATGCAGATGATGAAGTAACAATAACAACTGAATGTGGAATAACTAACTGACTTAAGGCTAAGAAAAGACTCCCCATGTGGGTGGTTGCATAAATGCTTTTTTTTTTTTTTTATGTATTTGTAATTTGATTATATGATTTTCGCGAACGTGTGGTTTCGTTTAAACTCACTTTTGCTTAAGTGGGATCAGCTAAGTCAGTTTCAATAACCTGTAAATTTGATGAGTCAAAGTAGACCCCCTCAGATATGCAGATGATATCTTTCTGAAGACTGAAAATGAAGAGAAGTTGGAGAACCTTCTAATGCAGGTGAAAATATCAAGAGAAAAAGTTGGCTTGTTGCTCAGCATCAAAAGTAACTAAGATTAGGTCATCTAGCCCTAGCAATTCCTTTGGAAATGGTGAAGAAGTGGGAATAGTAGCACATTTTATTTTATTGGGCTCTAGGATCTTTGGAGATGGTGATTGCAGACAGAAAATGAAAAGAGGTTCGCTCTTGGATGGAAAGCTATGGGAAATCTGAAGGAGATATTAAAGACATCACATTGTCAGCAAAGGTTCAATAACCAAATCGGAGTTGTTATCAATAAAATGACAAAACAAATGACTTGCCACTAGCAGAAAAGAAAGCCAGACTCCAGGTGATATTTAAAACCAATATTTAATAAAAAGTTAATACCTTTGTTTCTATACCTTCACAACTCATAACTCGGAAATGAGACTCCTTCAGACTTAAAACAAATACATGATACATCCCCATTTGTAATAAAAAAAAAATACAGCACAATTTAAATTCACATGACAAAAATTAAAGTTTACTTGAAACACCTCCTTTTTTTTAAACAACATTTGAATGTGGCACTCTAAATCATCTGAAATCAACTGCAATGTCTATTTGTAGTAATTAAGGTCATCCTCCCAAGTCCAATTTTTCACACTAACAGTCAGAAAAAAATCAAGTATTGCAAAAATAAACTTTTTGGGCCCAATTCTAAAAGGCATGCTCTCAGTATAAGTGACCACTTAAACAGAGAGCAGGCTGAGATCAGGTGTTTTGGGATCTGGTAATTGGTGTAAGCCTGTTTAAAGATAGGCCTTATACCAAAGTAAGCTACTTATATTGAGAGCAAGCCTTTTAGAACCAGAGCAGACTTACACTGAGAGCATTTCTTTTAGAATCTGTCCCTTTATATTTTCTGCATTTGAATGAATGCCTATATAAGACAGTGACGACATTCACAGGGTTTTTCTGCTTGGTGCATACAGATGCTCATAAATTTGATATATATATATATATATATATATATATATATATATATATATATATATATATATAAAATGAACCATAAAGTTAGGCAGGTGGCAGTTTAAACAATGTACTCAGAGGCATATGTAAAAAAATCTGGTAGGCTGTACATTTTGGTAGCATTAGGACAATAAAAATTCACTTCACTCCCTCATTGATGCACTTACTCTTGTATGAATGACATTTATAACTGCCTTTCTTGCTTGTCATGCTGTCATCCTTTTCAAAAATATGTTTCACAGTATAACTTATGTTATTAATAAACATGGGATATACCCCCATTCTCTAGCACATCTCTGCTGGGTCTGAAAACCTTCCATTTGTCAGAAGGTCTCTTTTTAATGGATCCACTATCTAAACGACAGCTTAATACAATCAGCATAATCCATTCTTTACTATTTCTGACATTCTGTGAGTACTTACGATTGTTGACTCTGG
This sequence comes from Protopterus annectens, assembly GCF_019279795.1. Taxonomy (NCBI): domain Eukaryota; kingdom Metazoa; phylum Chordata; order Ceratodontiformes; family Protopteridae; genus Protopterus; species Protopterus annectens. The sequence goes on along the minus strand of NC_056728.1, from coordinate 1,718,275,532 downwards.
TCTCAGCACAAATGTTCTGTGGATACACTCTCAAAATGAATCTTTTTGCTAAATCCTGGAAAATACTTGCCTTTTTTACTGGTAGTAGTAGTGACACTGTTACAGCCAACAAAGATATTTTTACCATAATATCCTTTTACTACAAGGATGCATACTGTAAAAATGAAATAGGGGATCACTCTAACTTGCTTTCTGCTGTTTTCTGACAATAAATGTGTGAACTCCAGAAAGGAGGTGCTAGAATTGATTCAGTCCAAAAAATGTTGTGTTCCTCTCTTGATCCTTGCAATATCAAAAAGGCATTAATAAAATGACTATATAACTTCACATTGTTAAATGCCTTACTGTTGCAAAGGATCTCATTTTGTATATGAACCATCACAAGGTTGGCAAAACTGGGACCAGTGTACTTCCCATGGCCAACACTATCTTTTGTCGATAATACTGATCCTTGACTAAAAAGAAGTAATATTTCAACACATGATCAATGCATTCACTAATGAACCTTATTTATCTGACAGAATATTGATTGTCCTTTAGTTATATATTACCAACCTATTCAGTACCCCCTTGTCAATGGGGACTAATAGGTTTAAAACTTTGACATCAGCTGACAGTAGTGAGTCATGCTCCTTCATAACTAAGGAAACATGTCTCTCTCTCAAATGGAAAGAATTTCTGATGAAAGATCAATAATTCAAGACCACTTCCTTCAAACACTATCCACAAAAATTGAAACAAGTTCCAGCCTGCATCCCCCAGACAGTACTGTTTAAAGGTAGATCAGCTTAAATTTTATGGATAACAGGGATAACAAAATCTAACTCCAGTCCCAAGAGCATTAACTTGAAAAAAAATATGTATCTAGTATTAGATAAAACACTACTAAGATGGTTGTCATAAAGTCAACTGTCAACAAACTATAACCTTTGATAACCTCAGCCACTTAAAATAACTCATTATATAACTTTTTAAACTTTTTTTGTAAGTAACCATGACCTTAAGCACTGCATCCCTTCCCCTATCCACTTACATAAGTTATGAAAATGTATATCTGTTTAGTTTTAGCCATAGTCATACGAAGATGGTGATCATTCTACCATTGCTGTGATGCTAAAATGTAACAGGCACCAGCAGTGTTCCTAAAGAAATCTGAAATAAGATCCAGGCTGAAAACTGATTAATAGAAATAATAAAGAACTAAAGGCCTCCTTTAAGGACTCCAGTGGGACCCCAATCCTACTAGTAGAACACGACCTTATTTATCACCCACAAAACATGAACCCAACATCTGTAAAATGTGAATATAGATGCAGCAAAGTAATTTTGCTGGAAACCACTTTCATCCCTAGTGGACTTTGTACTTTTACCAAGTGTTGTAGCACTGTGAAGACGGTCTAGATAAGTAGGGTGTGGCGTCCTTCATATACCAGTGAAAGGGGGTCATTCTTCAGCAAAATAAATAAATGAATAAAATAAATAAATAAATAAATAAAATAACTGCTATGGCAATAAACTTACATAGCAGAGGTTAGAAATGCATGCTTTCCAGGTTTATTTCTTAAGGGTAAAACTGAATACTTTGCATGGGCTAAAAAGCAGAAGGGCTCCTGACTAGGAATGTTTGCATCAATGCATTATAGGACTGTTCTTTGCAGCTTTATCTCAAAATGAGGTACAGATAAGAGCTATGAGAAGACTTGAAAATGTGTGTGTGGGGATGGGGGGGGGGTATAATATTTTGCAACTTGAGCAGAAAGGGAAACAAGTTGATGCAGCCAATATGGTAGAGGCTTCACAGTAGTATAGCACACTGTTAATGCAAAAGAAAGGAGAAGTGCTTGCCAGTGAGACACAGCTGGACCATGAGTGACAGATGAGATGGAACTGGTGAGGTATTCTGCAAGGTGATGGGTGATCCTGGCAGTTCACTCCATAGTTAAGTCACTCAGTAGGAAGTAGAGTTCATAGAAAAATATAGAGAAGAGCAGATGTTGGTGGAAAAGAGGAATGGACTCATAGCCTCTGTGGACTTTGGAAAGGATGTGAGCACCAGGTGATCATTAGACTGGAGCACGTACAGTGAAGGGATGAGAAAGAGTGGAGAATTTTACTATGGGTGAAGCAATTAAAGGACTACCTCCAGTTAAGTCTAGCACAGAACAGTCCAGAGGAGTCTGTAAATCTGGCAGCATGTGAGGGCGAGTTCTGCCAAAATGGAAAATAGAGGAGTGCAGGGGTGAATATTTGTGTACTGCAATGTAAAAAAGATATGTTGGAAAATTTGAATGTATGAAGTTTACCTCTGGATGGTATTGAGGAATGAACTTTTAAATAACACTTAGCAGGCAGTTTGCATTATGGGATACTTTGCTGCATACCCTGATGCTATAGATTATGGCCTAAAGCAGGATTTGTAAGCCAAGATATTTAGGGTATTGTATTACTAGTCATTCAACATTTTATGTCAAGTATGGTTCCATGCATCGATATCCTTTAGATAAGGTCTGTAGTATGCTCACCGGTACTGTATGTGTGTGTGTGTGTGTGTGTGTGTGTGTGTGTGTGTGTGTGTGTGTGTGTGTGTGTGTGTGTGTGTATATACGTGTGCGTTTAATGGTGTATGACAAGTGTGGTTCAAAGCCAATGATGATGGAAACATATGATGCTTGTAGTGGTACTGCATTTGGAGGAAGGGAGCTGATCCGGGGCTGTTGGTTAGCTGAACTAGGCCCTGAGCACAATATGCGGTGGGAGCAGCTTCTATTTCCTGAGTATATATTGTGGTAGTTAAGTCTCCCTGGTATAAAGTAGATCTTGCTGCAATCAGTAATGTCAGCAGTGGTATTGCCTTCAAGTTTTGATCTGTTCTTTAACTGTGTCAGATTCCAATGATACCCACAAACTCTGTCAGAATATGAAGGCCTCATAATTATGCTTTGGACAGGAATAAATTGTGGATATATTGTGATCTACCATTCACCTGGTACTACAGGGACATTTAAAAAAGAGAGTTTGCTGATTTTGTCATCATTTTTGTTTTGAATGTGTGTGTATGTTTTTTTTTTTGCTTGTTTTCAAATAACATGTTTTTTTACTTCATTTTATTTTCTTTCTTTATTATTTAGGTTGAGTATGAGGTTATTAGTTTGGAGCCAGTCAGAAAGGAGACTGAAATCAGCTTCAAGTTCAGCTTTACTTAGGCTGCAGAGGGAGCAGTTTGTAGACAGCCATGTCATCTGCATGGAGTATAATAGGAAGATGGAGAAGGGCAGAGGGTAGTCTGTTTATAAAGATGGAGAACAAAACAGGGGAGAAGACCAAGCTTTGGGGAACTTCTTTGTCTAAGTTAGCTGTGGCAGAGGATGATGAATCTATTTTGAGTGTGAAGCTTTTCTGTGAGAGGAAGTCCTGAAACCAGCTGAGGGCTTTGGGACTAATTCCCAAATCTGAGAGAGTGAAAGAGAAGGAAATAATCTACAAGACTGAATGCTTTAGTTAAATCAGTAAAGATGGTACTTGTCAGTATGCCTTTGTCAAAGAAAGATAAGAGATCATCTATAAGGGTATAAAGTGTATTACTGTACAATGACTGGATCAGAAGTTGTAATGGCAACTGGATAGTTAACTGATTTTTTTACGTAAATGGATAACTGATTTTAGACTTGCTTTTCAAGAAGTGTTCCTTCTTAGAATGAAAAGTACTATGAGCTACTAGCTATGAGCTTGACATTTTGCTTTGAGGAGTACTTCCTTTTTACATCTGAAATTATAAATAGTGGGGGTGTAAAGTCACAGCACCCATGTCAGAGGTACACAGGGTGAAGTCTGAACTGCTGAAACACTTTAAATGTGTTACAATGAGTTTTGGAATTCATTGTTTTTTGTGAGAATGACTAACTTTCAAAGTTTTGGTTGAAAAAGCTTTTAGGAGAGTGGTAACAGTGGTTTATGTCCAATCCTGAGGCATTATATCATTACAAAAGCAAAGACTGTAAATGTGGTGAAGGGGAGGGATTAGGTAATGCTCACATAAAAGGTTGATGAATCAAGGTAAAAGTCATTCAGGCCTGATGGGCACATCCTTTAATATGGAGTCTAGGAGTACTAATATAGTCTTTCTGTTTTATGTAAGAGAAGTATAATGGATAGTTGTAAAAATGGAGGGTTCAACTAAGTGGATGAGCATTAGTGGAGGTTGAGGGATGCTGTAGAATTCATGTGGGAATTCTGTAGGTGCAAGGTTGCCAGAGCTTCTGTTAATGGTGCCTACTTTAAGAATATTGGGAAGGTTGAATAACCAATGATGTTATACACTAGCAGTAGCATTTTGGTTTGTGAAAGATTATAGGTTCATAGGAAATTACTAGGCCAACGGCTTAAGAACCCTTACAAGCCTAGCCAATATAACTCAATTTTACCCAATATATGGCCCTAGGGCAAGAGGATGTCATGGGTTTATGCCAATGCCTTGAGTATCTTACAGATTGTCTCTGTCCATATGAGATTTAGGCACTACCCCAGGTGTGACTTTGTGGTTCCCATCCATTGATTCAAAATGCATTTGAAGAGGGCCTGGGAAGGGCTCTGCTTAACATGAATAGGAAGCCTGTTCCAAAGTAGGGGTGATCTCTTGAGACCCATATCTATCTCTCCAGAATGTTTTGTTTGAGTAGCTGACTTAAGTCTAGATCCCTAGATTGGGTGGCCCTTGTGCTGTTTGACTTGCAGATGTGTAGCAACTCCATTAGAGCTGGATTTGTAAGTGCCTTGTAGGTCAGGCATACGTCACTTAACAGTCGCTAGGAGACAGAGTAAAGGGATAGGGCTTTTATCTGCATAGGACATGCTGTTTACACCCTATGTTTTCTTTGTGAGGAACCTCTGAGATCACTCCAGCTGCTGTAAGTGCTTAGTCAAGTACATGCAACATGGTGTTGAAAGTTCAGACTACTATTTATCTATGTTCCTGGATCTCTCACCACTGAATCTAATCTTAGGCATGTGCTGATGTTGTAATTTGCAGGGTATTTGACTTCCCAAATGGGATGATGATGATGATGATGATGATATTTTTAACATTTAGTTTTAGGCCATGGTTCTAGTGCCAGTCATTTGTCTGATCTATCCCCAGCTGAAGGATATCTACATCACTGGGGGATTCAGTGATTGCCCCAGCTTGCAGTCATCATCTAGAGGCCTTCTACATTAGTCTTTAATTCAGAGAAGTATATTATGAATAGTAGTGGTCCCAGCACTGAACCCTGTGGCAACCACTAGTAAATGGCATCTTGTTGGATCTGGATTCGTCCATACTAAGCACGTGTCCTGCCCATGAGCCAATCTGCTATCCATCTGGTGATATAGGGATTTATGCCCAGCTTTGTGAGTTTATTTATAATACCTGAATGGGAAATTGTGTCAAATGCCTTGGCCAGGTTAAGGTACACAGTATGTACTGTTTTGCTGTCATCCATGGCCTTAGTAACTTTCTCAAGGAAATCCAGCAGATTCAGTAGGCATGACCTGCCCTTGAGAAAGCTGAATTGGATCATGTCCTGTGTTTGGAGGTTTCCTATGTTATTATTTATTGGGTCCATGATTATTTTTCCCATTTTCTTACATACAGGGCTAGTCAAATTTATGGGTCTATAATTTCCCAGGTCAGTAGATGGTCCCTCTTTATGCATAGGGATGACTTTTGCTGTTCTCCACTCTATCACTAGAAAGCCATTCCAGAGGCTGTGGTTAAATAGAGATCCTAATGGGCCTGATAAGTCTTGATTTAAGTTGTTTAAGAGGCAACCTGGTATATCATTAGGCTCCATTGAAGCTGTGTTTTTAACTTGAGAGATTACAGTGGCAACCTGTTCTTTGGTGATAATTGGCAGTGGAGTGGTAGAGGGTGTTTCTTGGGGGAGAACTTAAGGTGATGGTGAGGTGAAATTTGAGATGAATTTGTCAGCTTGCAGATTTGCAATATCTTCCGGCTGAGTACAGGTGATGCCATTTACAATAAATTCTGCACATTATTGGCTGTTGTCCTTAAGATTGCAGACATAACTGAAAAATGCCTTATGGTTATCCTTAGCTTTGGAGGCTATTTTTACCTCAAAGTCTGCTTTCAGAAACTTGACTAGTTCCCTGATTTGCTTGTTTAGACTAATGAGGGACTTTTTGCTCTGTTGTGCACATTAAGTCATCCTTCTCGGCAGGATTGTCTTTCTTCTATTATAAAACCTATTAACACCAGGGGTCCACCAAGGTGGCTTGTTTTTGCAGTTTGACCTGGGTTTATTTCTATCTGGTACTACTCTTTCTATGCAGTTGTTTATATAGTCCTGTGGGGGCTTTTGTGTACACCTCTGCATAGGTTTCTGTATTTTCTGGATTTGGGGTTGCTTGGAAACTAGCTATGCCATCCCTTAATATGGGGTAATTTATCTTAGAGAAGTTCTTAAAGTTTTGGGAGTTACGTTAGGGGACTAGTTTTACCTTTATCTCAAGGGAGACTGCTTTGTGATCTGATCTGACAAGTCAGGACATCACACAGGGGGCGGTGCAGCACTCTTCCAAATTTGTCAGTACCAGATCCAGGATATTTGTTCCCCTGGTGGGAGTGCAGACTAGCTGCTCCAAGGCATTTGAATTTACAAAGTCAAGAAATCTTTGGGCCTACATGTCAGTGGTCATGTATGCCTCCCAATTAATGGAGGGGTAGTTAAAATCACCCATGAATATGGCATTGGGCTGGATGGTGAGTGATTCTAGTAACTTTGGGTATGATGTATGGGTTTCCTAGTCCATGGTGGGGGACCTGTAGCTAGCAAAAATATGATAATGTATTTTTCCTGTGGATAGTTGGACGTGGAGTAGCTCAAACATGCCATATTGTATGACCAGCCTTGATGTGTGCTTATCCTTCATGTAGATAGATACACAGATACATCTCCACCTTTTCCTCTGTCATGTTCAGTGGGTGGTAGGAAAGTATGAAATGCATTTTAGCCATGCACTGCAGGAGTGCTATCTGTGACTTTGAACTATGTTTTAGTAACTGCACAGACATCTGCATTCTCCAGGGAGAGGAGAGCTTCTAGGGAGTGCAATTTCTTGTTGAGATTCCAAGCATTGATCAGTAATACTTTTTAGCTTGTCCTGAGCAGCTTTTATTATGTTGGAAGATATGTCTGTTTGGCAATGCCTAGAAAAAGGCACTACAGGACTAGATAAATTTTGACCAATATCCAAAAGCCTAGATGTGACAAGTGAAGACCATCCCTGGCAAAACAGTGTGGCCTGTCAACTATGTTCTCCCAGGCTGACAAGTATTGCATCACTTTGGAATGACACCAGTAGCTAAGACAATTGCTAAAGTTGATCATTTTCTGCTGGTATTGTTGCATCATACTTGGAGACAGTAGAATGCTGCTCATTGCTAGGCTCGCACCTGCCTGTTACACATATTCTAAGAGCTCAATCATATCTCTCTTCATATAGTCCAAGGAGGTACATCTCAGGTCATTCATGCCCACATAGGCTATGACTGAGTCATACTGGTACTTAGGGATAAGTGACATGTGTGCTTGTGTGATCCGGCAGATCCTGGCTCCTGACAGGCAACTAATTCTAACCTTCTTCTCATCCAGTCTGGTAAGAAGGACAGCACCGTGTCTCACAATGGAGTCTCCTATGACCAGAATATTGAGTTCTGGACTGTTTTGCCTTATAGTCTTGGTACTTGAGACACAGTGAGATGTGGCTTTATGCTTTGTGATGGGAATGGTTTTGTTTGTGTGCATGCAGCATTTCTGAATACTGCACCTGTCAGGCCTTTGACGTTTGGGTAAGTTACATGTGAGCACCACTGCATATGTGTGTCTATGTGTGTGTGGTCCTTTGTGGGTGCAGTGAGTGATGTGTGTAAGTCACTGACAATCTGTTAGTTGTTTTTTTTTTTGTCTGTATGTGACAGCCTAGCCTCCAGTGTCAATGTGTAACTACATCTCTCGCATACTGTATTTGTCTATATGAGAATTAAATGGTTGTTAGTGTACATAAGACAATTGCTACATTACCTAAGGATGCCCATGTCCACCAAGCTGGATGCAGAGATAGCAGGAAAGTGTGCATCCATGGTTGCAAGTCCTTATGTGTACTTGCAAGGGATAGGAGTGGAGAATGCTTGTAACTGGATGAGGGAAGAGTGCCTCCTTGTTGTAATCTGCAGCTATCCTTACCACCAATGCTGTCCAGTGCCCAAACCAGATGTGCTCTGAGCAGCCATAGTCCTGGGTGCTACAATAAAGTAAGGTAGACCTAAATAGTCCTAACTAAATGTGTAATGATTGTTTGATCCATAGATAGGATGCTTAGTGGCAGTTATCTGTTTTCTTTGTTAGGTTATCTGGGCTAGGGTTATGTTTCCATGTATTCTAAGCAAAGTCTCTGGTTTTGAAGAGGGCCTTAAGTTCTCTAATGATCCACTGCTTATGATTAGACTTGAGTAGTCTGGATGTAATATGAATGTACTTCTGTTCTAGGAAATGTAGCATGTCAGTTCCAAAGGAAATTGTTCTAGAAGGGTTGTTGCATTGGAGAATAGGAGACCAATTGGTTGTTTCTAAGATGTGATTAATGGCAGACAGTTTTTATTAGGACTTAAGTAGAAAGGTGATAAACTTTGGAGGTAGTTTGGCAGGGGGAACTGTGATGGAAAATAGTATGCAGAGTGAACATACAATAAGGGAGGGAATACCCTTATGGTAGTGTGTTTGTTAGGGTTTTTATAATGATGAGATGATATGTGATTTAAGATCTGGGTTGATGAAACCCTCAAACTGCAATCAACTTTCTTCATTTGATGGAAGGGTTAAGCTTTATGTTATTTCCTTTGCTACCCATATTATGAGGTGCATGTTGAACCCAGTGTTTCATCTTAGTATGGTTACATCTGAACTGGTGCTGAAATCCTTGTCATGGTCCAAGCACTGTCAGATTCAGTTCGGAATTTGACTCCCGCTTTTATTATAACCTGGTACTAAGCTAAACAAGCTCAGAATTTAATGGAAGCAACTCAGAGTGACCTGAATTTTGTACAGAGTAAATTTCTACTAGATTATATTGCAATATTATGAAACCAAACCCGATAAGGGTAGTGGGCTTATCTTTATGAATCAAGCGGATTACACAAACAAACTGGCTACCCATTTGGTTGTTTTAGGTTTGTGTTTCCATTTTGTATATGCTCCAAATATAAAATATAATAAAAAAAAATATATATAGGGAAAAGGGATTCATAGGGGAAAGAGTTCATGGTTATTCAGGTTTTCTTTTTGACAATATTTAATAGTTACGTGACCGTGGAACTATTAGACGTATACACCCTATACTCACAATAACCACACAAGGAAAGGGAGTTTCTTGAGTCAAGAAGAGTGGGTGAAAACAAACAAGAAACACTATTTACACTTAATTAATTTTTGATTTTTATTTAAATTAGACTTTTAATTTAATTTTCCTATAGTGAATTGCCGGTGTAGCCATGGGAGTCCACCCCCGGGGTCTTTTGGTGGCTTGTGTTTTGTGTGATGGCACAATGGGACACATTACTGTTTAACAATTTATTATTTATTCCTATGTGGTACACCAGGTACCAGTACACTACAAGGACATTTATGGAAGAAAGGACCTCGAGGTAAGGGAAATCATATTTGACATCAAAACAAAAACAATGACTGACTTTTTTAGATTTTTTGATGATAGAGGGTGAGCGACACTGATTAGTTTTAAATTATAAAGTTAAATAAAGATACCTTTAGATAGATTTGTAAGTAAGATTCAAAGAAAACACCCACCAACTCCAATTTTCTTCACTTTAAGTTACCACCCACCACCATCAAAAAGAGCAGTAGTGAAAGGGCATGTAGTGTAACGAGCAACATGTTTTTAAATAGGGATACCGGATTCACTGATCTGGAAGATTTGGCGATTAAGTAGTAGAGTGTAATGCCTGTAGGACTTCAAAGGAGAATGGCTATCTCTATAGAAATTCATATTAAGTCTCTTATCGTTTAGTTTACAGGTGAATTTAAATAATGGTTGATAAGTTACAGAAGAAAAGGGCAATTATAGACCATAATATTGGAAGAAAAAAGTACTTAACCTATGGTTATTGTTGGAACTTAAGAAAAGGGTTACTCCCCTCAAAAGGCTAAAAGAAAGACCCTTGTTTACTCCTTTTTAATAAAATAAAATTTAATGTGTGGATTTACAAATCAATGCAAATTCATACAGGAAAGGTCATACAATGGGATCATTTGGTAATAAAAAAAAAGCATTGAGGACTGATTTTTGAATCTCTAAGCAGTTGTTTATGTGCCTGTATTGTAGCAGCGAAAGGCATTGCATATACTATATATAGCAGGCACCGCATAAGAGAACTTAGCCGAGAGAATAATTTCAAAACTGTTAGCTATAACAGGAATGACATAGCTTGCCACATACATACAGATATAAGCAATGATTTTTTATTTTTTTCATTTTGCTGTCTTGAAAGGTGGATTCTAATTCAGGCCCATGGCAGATCTTATTAGAAAAGTTTAGAAACTAAGAACTGCTATGGCAATTAGAATGACCACACACACCTGCGGGGATCATATTGAATCTATTTCCTAGCTTGCATATTAAACTTTTAGCCTTAAGGGTGGCTCATAGCTCCTTAAATTTTTTAGGTGGTTATTTTACATTTTATTTTTTTTTACAGTTTTTTTTATTTTGCATTGCAGTTTTAATTTTATTTTTATTTTTAATTATGTAATATTATTTTATTTAAATTTGATTTTTTATTTATTATGGTTATATATATTTTATTATAAATATTATATACAAAAATATTCAAATATTTTTAGGTGCACATTAGATTTTTTTTTTTCATGATTTTTACTTTCATTTTCATTTTTCTTTTTTTTTTTTTATTTTTATATACTGGACACTTTTGGATACTTTAGCTAATAACACCAGTTTCAATATATGTATTGTCTGTATTGTCTTTTTGCATTTTTGACTGTGTCTGTTGTAACTTTATGGATTAGTAAGGGGGATAGTTAGACAAATTTGTTGCTTCACGATGCTTGTAGCGACATTATCAGCCCCATTTGTATTAGCATTAGTTGACCGAGCATATAAAAATTAAAATTAACATACACAGTTTTTTTTTTTTTTTTTTTTTTTTAAACATTATTTTTTTTTTTAAATTTGATATTTGTTATTTCCATGGGTTGGATAAAGGTGGTTAGTGTTGGAGGTACAAGATCAGATTTTTAAATGTTACTAAATGTGTTTCTCTGTAACAAATTATTTTTAAAAATTTTGTTTTTAGTTTTTTTTTTTAAGTAATTATGTGTGATTAACTTTGGTAACTAATAATGGGAAGTGTTAATGGAATAATTGTCACCTATTTAATAGGGAGGGTTGTGTTTTTTTTGTTTTTGTTTTGAGGAGGAAGGAAGGAAGAAGCCTTCAAAAAGTGCTTTTTTAAAATAAAAGTTAACGTATTCTTCTACAGTATCATTGCTCCATTTCTACTAACTACTGGATTTTTACAGTGCTTGTATTGCATTTGTGCAGGACTTTTTGCTGGTGGCGTGTTCCCTTGGCTTTTTCGTTTTCATCAGTTGGTTTGGTTTTTTAGTTTTCTACTAGATTATAATACAAATGAGGCAAGTACTCAGGTTCAGGCAATCACTAAGGTTATTTCTTGAGTCCTGGAACTCAATAAGTGCACATTTGGTACTAGCTGTAACGTGGGAGCCTTGATCTTATGATGAACTTTGAAAATTACTGAGGCATAAACAGAAGGTGGAAAACACATGGAGCAGATGATACCTTTTCAATAACGGGTTTAGGTTCAGTGGAGTGCTATACTGTTTATCAGATGCTTTGTGTGAGATAGTTATGCTCTTTTCCTGAGAAATATCATTTTCAATTAATAATGCCAACTCAGTTTCCCAAATTATGGACATTCTGCACAGTCTATTCTTTCTGTTGCATTAAATGGCTATCTCAGTCTCCAAAAATGAAGCAGAAGGAACATTTTTTTATAGATAAGGCTGTGCTCATTAGATGGGACCTTCCTGCTGAGAGACTGATGGTGTCTCAGTTATGTTTCTTCTGTTCTGTGTCTTTTGGGTTCCCTACCCTTGGCCAAGTATACACTGGACAGAGTCTTGTTGTGTTGAATACACACCCCCAGATGGAGTTCTTTGATCTCCACTGAGAATCACTGCCAGCATAGTTCTAATAGCATGCTGGCAGAGTTTTCAAAATATGTGGGATTTTCAATTTTCTCTGTGGTTTTGCAACTATAGAGTTAACATATATCAGTAAGGGATAGTAAAAGTTCTCCCCAAATAGCTGTTTCACATGACTTCTTCCTGCAAAAAAAAAAAACTTTTTTGTCTGAGTTTTGCATTAGATGGAAGCTTTATTTGGCTTGTTTTGTCAGCTAGGTTCAACCCAAGGAGGTGTATTGTTGCCATTTAGCCTCAGTTTAATTTACCCAACTATGAGGAGACCACGAAAACTCTTTCTACAGTACATCCATCCTCCTGTCCTTTAGGTTCAGGACCCTTGAGACTGATTATGTACTGTTTTGAGTCCTTGTGGTTAGTTGTTATCCACACTGCCTATCCATTTATTCTAAGAAGGCCACTATGAAACTGTTCCTCAAGAAACCACCTTGGATCCATTCTACCCGTATTCAAGTGGTTAATGACATCCTTATGGTGAAATATTAAAGATGGTATTCAGTTGTGGTCCTACTCTATCCATTTTGTGTCTGTTAATGCTGATCATGGGATCTTGAGTACACACCTTCAGTCCCCTGTGCTTTGACTTTCACAGTACTCAAAAGGTTTGCCTCCAAGTCCAGTCAGAAGAAAGTCTCTGGAATTAATTCCTTTCGGAATTACATTCTATGTTGCAGGGTTCCTTGAAGGTCTTTCTTAGCTGTCATATTATTCACTGTTTAATTGCTTTCATTAGGCTTAATTGGAAGGAGAAATTTGTTGCATCATTGTTATCTTAGCAGCAGCAGCTTGTTTTTACTGACTTACAAAATGGACTCGAAGAGAAAGTCAACTAAAACTCAGTCCATCCCAGAGACTGTTATTATGCATGTGACTCTGATCTTGCATTACTCCAGTTCTCCTCTCCATTATATAGGAAAGAAATAAACTGGAGTTTTTTTGTATTGCCATAGTTTTTACTGATTTTTGTAATCATACATGCTTTAGATAACACATGAATACTAATCTGGGTGCACCCCCCAATGTCTAACATTCATTTAACCCCTCTGTACATTCTGTTCATATGGTGTGTACCATTACTGACCATCCTAACTTATCACTAACTATGTTATTCCCTCCTCTTCGCCCTCCCTCACCATTTATCCCATTTCCAATCCATGTTGCTGTTATGCCTTCGGCTCTCCTCTTTCCTTTTCTCTTCTACACCATCTGCTGCCTTCTCTCTACTATGATGTTTCCCTTTTCTTGCCTTCATCACATCTAATGAAGCAAAAGTCTTTTTTATTTTGTATCTTTACTTGTCATTTTTTCAGTGTCCTTTTGTCTCTTCTTCTGAGCTTTACCTACATCTTTATCCTTCACAGTGTGTTGCTTTGTCTAGTGAGTCACATGCCATCATCTGATCCCTTTCTAAACAGTAATTCTATGTTTTTGTTGGCCTCTAATCTAGCTATTTATTTTTTGTTGCATGTGTAGGCAGTGTTTCCATCTATTCTGGATGTATATCCACCACTTTTTCTTCCACTTTCTCATGTTTCTCCTCTCCTCCCACATTTTACTCACACTCCCTTACCATACAGATTATCTCTATGATTACTTTGCCACACCTCCAACAGGTATTCATTCTTCCTTTATCTTCCTGCTTTAACCTTACTAAAGTTAAGTAACACACCATGTAGCATACTTACCTTCTATTAACATGCTGGCAGTTTTTCAAACTTTGTGGGATTTTCACAAAGATGGGTGGCACAATAGCAAAACAAGTAGTGCTGTTGCCTCACAGTTAGAGGTTTTGTGGTTTGTTTCTCAGCTAGGGTGCCGTACATGTGAAGTCTGCATGCTCTCCCTGTGTTTGCTTAGGTTTTCTCCAGGTGCTTCTATTTTCAACCACATCCCCAAGTCATGCAGTGGGTGGATTGGACACTAAGCTTGCAGTGCGTGTATGTGTGTATGTGTGTGTGTGTGTGTGTGTGTGTGTGTGTGTGTGTGTGTGTGTGTGTGTGTGTGTGTGTGTGTGTGTGTGTGTGTGTGTGTGTGTGTGTATGTGTGTATATGGGCAGTATGAGAGGACAACCGCAGCAGGGCTAGCCTTCTGGAAGTATAAACCTTGGTACTAGATGATCGTCACTGTTGAAGTGACATCCTGATCCCAAGAGCAAAACATGGGAGACAGGAGTTGTGGACGGATAGATCCTAGTTTCCATGCTTCCTCTCATTCCTCCACATGCTGTTAGGTTAGAAAACCTATATTTTTTTGACTGTGACTGATAGACCTGCTTTCTGATACTGCTCCATTTTGTTTTCTGATTTAAGAAATCTGCTTGGCCTGGTGTTTTTGTTCTATGTGACAGATGGGCACTTAAATTATCTAGGCTGCACTTTTCACATTGGTTAAATTGTCTTTTGAGTAATAAATACTCAATGAAATTCTGCTCTTTGTCTGAAAATATTTGAAGCCTGCATAAACTAAAACACTGCTGGTCATTCCCTGCTTTGTTTGGAAACCTATATATTTTTTGTCTCTGACTGATCGATCTGCTTTCTGATACATGCTCCATTGTGTTTTCTGTTTTAAAAAATCTGCTTGACCTGGTGTTTTTATTCTATGCAAGAGGTAGAAACTTAAATTATCAAGACTTCACATGTTTTTTTCATTTGTTAAATTGTCTCGAGTGATACTTAAATACTCAGTGAAATTCTGGGCCTTTGTCTTTGAAAAGATTTGAAGCCTGTATAAAGTAAAGCACTGCTGGAAATTCCCTGCCGTGTTACCCATCCATCCTCTCTTTCTCTGATCTGCGTTTTAAAGCTGGTGATTTTAAGCTGCCCACCCTTACTGTAAATTGAGCTTAATAAGATCCTCCTTTTCTGCACTGCTCTTGATATCCTGAATTAATTGTTTGACTTTCCTTGTGCTTATATAGAAAAAGTGCATTTTGCCTCCCATTGCCTTCTTGATCTGACTTAATTATTTAGCTAGCTATTAGATAAAGTAGTGTATTTTTACACTCTAGCAAACTTTATATCAAGAGGTTAGTGGATTTTCCATCTAGTGCACTGGGATGTAGCCTGCTCTGTTTAGGTTTGGGAAACACCTGAGATTCCTGAATGCAGTTTTATTGGCTGTAGGGCGTGTTAATCAGCTTATCTTGTTTTTAGTGTCTATAAATTCTGTACAGTCGTCTGGCTGTTGGCTCATCTATTCAAAGTGAAGTACTTTTATTGAATAATGACACTTTTATTTTATAAGCTATTTAAAGTACACTGTTGTATCTACATCTTCAAGTTTGTTTGTGGTTGCATTTCATACTGTTTAAGTTTATTTGTGGTAGCATTTCACTCTGGACACTCCTGTACTGTGCTTTTACATTAGGAGGCCTGAGATTGTTCATCTAGTGGCAGTAGGTGTTTACTTGGTCCATCTGAGCTGGGAAACACACAAAAGAGCTCTAAGTATTTTTTGTACTTCTCTGCAATTGATTTGCACTGTTCTGATACCTAGATAGCATAAACTAGATTCAGACCTATTGAATCTAGCCTGTTTTTGATAAATGTGAGAACTAAACTAGCCATCTTACATTAATAAAAAAAAAATCATCCCTAGTTTGGCACCTATGTCTCTAATGCAGACAGATAACCTGTAAATGGTTCATTACCCAGGCCCATGCTTACACGTATTAAGGGTATCAGAACTTGTCAGAGATTTGAAATGCATGGCTAGGTTTAAAAGGTCCCTTGTGGTCATTAGCCTAGTAAACACCTATGAACCTATGAACGGGTCCCCACACCCTTGTGGCAGAAGAGTATGGATCCAGCCTTGTCTGAGCTGGGAATTGCTGGAGGAAGGTTCATTGTGTGCTTTTCTTTTGGTTGATTAGCTTAAAAGTGTTTTAATTTCACCTGTATTTAAGCTTTGCATTTGCAAGTTGCAGCACACTGTGCAACAGGGGTTAGCGCTGCCCTATGTAGACACAAACACCTTGAAACTCAATTTTTCCTTAGACATCTGACAATAGAACCCTCCCAAGCTTCCTTACTGCACTATGGGTGCACTGAGCAGTGTTGCCACAGTTATCATCCATAGGCTTCTACAGAACAAACATATTTGTTAGTCCTAGCACAAAAAAATGGTCAAACTAGCCCACTCCCTTCCCCAATAGTACATATGGTAAAAACCTGCTATAATGGATGGGCTGTTTCCCATCATTTCACCAGCCAGCCCGATTGACATGGGCATCCTGAGGCAATGTAGTAATTGCCTCATGTGTACTGACAAGCACTTACTCCTAAAACAAATACCCTATGTAACAGATGTAATTACACTATGAAATTGCAATCATTTCTCTCATGTGACAACATACTAGGCATCAAACAGGTTGTCAGCACACATACTTCACCTCTCACACAAAATGAGGTCATGACACATAAACTCACATAGTGGAGGTAAGTCACTAGAAGCTTTCCAAAAGATCAGAGACCTCCCAAACATAAACCACTTGCACACACTGCTATGTAAATAGAAACCACTACACATAACACATACACCATTGTCTCAGCAAATAAGCCCCTAAGGCAAAACACCTCAAAACCTAATGTCTTGGTCAAAGGCATCTCTATAGTGAGCACACAGATGTTCCCCTCACCAGGCTGTACAAGGGGAAGGTCACAGTCAGCTGCCTGTCAGGTGCCAGGATCCATCAAATCACACATGCACTCAAGTCACTCAACAACAAGTACCGCTCTGACCCTGTCATAACCCATGTTGGAGTGAATGACTTGAGACATACCTCTCTGGACTACATGAAGGGAGACGTGACTGAACTCTCAGATTATGTGCCCCAGGCAGGTATGACCCTAACCCTAAACAGCATTCTACCTTCACCCAGGATGATGCCACAATATAAACAAAAAATGATCAACTTCAAAAATTGGCTTAGCTTGTGGTGTCAGTCCAGGGGGATCCAGTATCTGTCAGCCTGGGAAGACATGGTTGACAGGCCATGCTGCTTTGCCACAGATGGTCTGCATCTGTCTGCTTTAGGCTTTTGGATGCTGGCAAAGGTGTTTGCATCCCCATAGTACCATTTTTTTAGGGAATGTCAAAAACAACAAAACTTCTGACATAACAAAATGCACTCGAGAGAAACTCAAGGTTCTACTGCTTAATGCTAGGAGTCTAAACATGAAACTGCACTGTCTGGAAGCACTCTTCACCTTGGAAGATGCTGATATCTGTACAGTCACTGAGACATGGTTCAAGGCCATGGAGAGCACCCTGGCCATGAAAGGATACAATGCCTTCCACATGTTCAGACCTCAAAATGAACATGAAAGAACCAAAGGTGGAGATGTATCTATCTTCATTAAAGCCAGTTACACCTTGAGACTGGTCAAACAGTATGACTCTCTTGAACTACTCCATGTCCAATTAACTGCAGTCAAAATACCCTACCACATAATTGCTAGCTATAGGTCCCTCACCATGAACAAATAAAAGCACACCTCCTACCTGGACTTACCGAAGTCACTCGCCATACAGCCCAACACCTTAGTTATGAGAGATTTCATGACTGGGTGGCATACATGATCACAGACATCCTCACCCAGAGGCTCTGGACTTTGTCAGTACAAATGCTCTGGAACAGATAGTCTACACCCCCACAAAGGGCTCAAATGTCCTAGGAATAGTGCTTACCAATATGGGGGGGGTCACTGCACACTGCCCTTTGTGATGCCCTCCCTGGTAAGGTTGAACCATAATTCAGTCTCATTCAAAGTAATTATTGACCCTGTCACTACCACAGGAGAAAAAAAAACTAAAAATCTTTTCCAAAACAAACTACAGCCTACTAAGCAACGGTATAAAAAGTTTTATACCCCCTGCAATCAGACAACAATGAATCCTATGTAGAGGTGTACACAGATGACCTGTATAAACACTTAAGCAACTGTACAGACTTGGCTGTACCTGACCAGGTCCTTCTGAACAAACAAGCCACCCTGGTGGATCTCACGTACAAACAGGTTACATAACAAAAGGAAAAAACTGATGTCTAAGAACAAGAGGAAAATGACTCAGCAGAGAAATAATTCCCTCCACAGCTTGAATAAGCAAATCAGAAATCTTGTAAAGTCTTCTAAAGCTAATTACAAAGCTAAAATAACCCATGCCCCAAAGCATACTTGACACCAGTCCTCTGCTTAGTATCTCTAGAGATCAGGTCATATCTGTACTCTCCAAAATCAAAAACATGGCCTCAGTGAGACCAAATAACATCCCAGGTTGCTTATTAAGCAATCTAAAACAAGACCTAGTGGACCCACTTGGTGTTCTCTTTGTCCATAACCTGAGAACTGGCTTTGTCCCATCAAAGTGGAGAACAGCCACAGTAATCTCCTTGCACAAAAGGGAACCCATCAACTGATCCTGGGAACTATAGACCCATAAATCTAACCAGCATCCTCTTTATAACCATGGAAAGAATCATTATGGACCTTATCAACAAGGAAAAAGGTGACCTTCAAATTCTAGACTCAACCCAGCTTGGCTTTGCTAAGAGTAGATCATGCTTATTAAACCTAGTAGATTTCTTTGAGAAAGTCACCAAAGCCCTGGATGAAGGTAAGACAGTGCGTACCACCTGTCTTGACCTAGCCAAGGCTTTTGACACAATCCCCCACTCAGGTTTCATTGAGAAATTCTTGCAGCTAGGAATTAACCCATTATGTCACTAGATGGGTAGCCAATTGACTCACTGACAGAACACATGCTGTCAAAGATGGTGACTCCACCTCTACCAGTAGACCCGTCACCAGTGGCGCACCAAAGGGATCTGTTCTGGGCCCTTTACTGTTTGGAATCTATTTCTTGGAAGTCCAGGCTAAAGTAGATAGCCTTTGGCTTACCAAGTTTGCTGATGACTGCAAATTAGGTGTAATCAATGAGTCCTGCAATGATGCTAACATATTACAGGAGCGGCTAACACAGACAAATAACTGGTACCAAAGCCATGCTCTAAAACTAAACAGAAAAAAGTGCATTATTATCCCATTTGGCAAAGCAGAATTCTCTGCTAATTACAATATTGACAGCACCCCTGTAAGTTCAAACCCAGTGGCATGAGATCTGGGAACTCAGGTAGAAAACAATCTGAACTTCAACTACCAAGTTTCCACAGTGGTAAGTAAAGCCTTCTACATTGTGCATCTCATAAGTATGGGCTAAGGATGTTACAGCTCCACTGTACTTGACCCTCATCAGACTATTAATAGAGTACAATACACCCTTCTACATGTATCTCACCAGACATCTGCAGCAGCTGGGGGGACCATAGAGGTTTCTCACCAAGAAAATACAGGGCCTGCAAACCATGACTTACGTGGATAGACTGAAAGCCCTGTCACTGTGCTCTATATCATATAGGCAGCTGAAAGGTGACTTTTACCTGCCCTACATGACAGTGTCTGAGCCTGTCCTGATGGATATGCTGCACATGCACAAGTCAAATGGCACAAAAGTCACTCGCTCTAAGGATCTTAACCTAGCCTTTGACATTAACAGAACATGCTGGAGAGATAGATATATCTCCCAGAGATTACCACTACCCTGCAATAAACTTCCAATTGACATGAAGCAGAGCTCTTCACTGACCCTATTCAAGTGCAAACTGGACAAATGGATGGGAGACCACAAATTCACCCCAGGGGTGGCACCCATGGCCCTTATGAACAGGGGTAGACTCACTCGGCAAATTATCTAATCAAGGGCAATTGAGGCAACTCAAGATTAACATGGCTAGGCTTGTAAGGGCTCTAGGGTTGCTAGCCTAGTAGCCTCCTATGAACCTATGCATATTGTATTTCTCCTTATATTTCAATATTTTTCTTAAATTTAATTTTGACTGGATCTAGTAGGGACTGTCAGGTCAATGCATTCATCTAGGTGCGCAAAGAGTTTGTCTGCATTTGGACTACATTTTGCATCCAGAGAAGTACATTAAACTACATTTAAAATTGCACTCATCTTACTACTGAAATCACTTTTGTGTGCTGTTTTCTTTTTATCTGAAGTTAAAGGAAACTCCACCTTCTCCTACAGTTTAACTCAACTCTTAGGTTGTTTTTCTCCTTATAATATGGTTCCAGTAATGTGCAGTTGCCTGAAACCTGCTTGTACTTTATAAATCTTTCATTTCCTCACTTTGGTGTCAAAGGGAGAGAAAGACCACCCACTTTTTTTTAATTTTTTTTGCAATCTGATTTTTATTAGCATTTTTTTTAAACACAAATTCAAAAACAAAACCATAATTCACACAATACAAAAAGGTTCAAAACAGATAAATGAAACAATCTTCATACAATCCTACTTAAGAACAAATACATTCAGTACTGATGTAACAAAAAGAAATATTTAGCTTCTTTAATCAAATGAATTGGATACTAGCTGATTACAAACACAAAAAGAAAGTGTAGAAAGGATTTGCTGAGAGGTATTTGTTTGTACAGGATTGTGAAGATATATCAATATTCCTAAATCCTATTTGATTTAACTATATACAATATATATAAGCGACTGTCACTAAGTAGGAGGGAATTAGTATAAAGAAACTAGAATGTATTGCCTGCACAAATGTAAGAAAAAGATAACATAAAGGGTTGCAATACTTGTCATTCTACAAAGGTTCTGCTGGAGAAAGTTAATGAGGGGAAGAGGTATTTACAGATAGTAGGTGGAGAAATGGAGAACAACCTAAGTAGGATAATGATTTAGAACATCCAGAAGGTTATTCCAATATTTCTGAACGTAACTTAACTTCTTTTTGCTTGTAGTTTTTAGTTTACTTGCCAAAACATGTTTAACAGCCATCGACTGAAAATCCTTCCAGGACATTTTGGCTCTGTCTAGCCAGTTAAGGGTAATGTAAGTTTTGAGTAACGCACACAGTGTCACTATGATATGTATAGTTTCAGATTTAAATGAACCTGGATAGATATTTAATAGCACCATTTTCCAGGAAAGGGTTGACTTCATGTAACCCATTTTCTCCAGTCATGCTCTTAAGGAGCACCAGAGTTTATACACGTTTTTACAGGACCAAAAAATGTGAAGTATGTCTGCAACAGAATTAGGGCAAGTTGGACAAAAAGGCAAGCTGTTTGGGTTCATTTTATTTAGGAATGATGGAGTGTCATATGCGTTATTGTTTATCATGAACTGGGTATAAATTCGTTTTTTGAAAGGGGTTAGCTTTATTGTAGCATCAATCACATCAAGTTTTTGGCGAAGTGTAATTTCCTTATTTTTTTCCATCCCAATATTTAGAAAATAGTAACTTGTCTTGGTATTTTATTTTTATTACTAGACTATAGACTTTGGAAAGCATTTCAGACCTTGATAGATGTTGGGTTATTAGAGACTGATAAAGATGGTACTCTGTGGGGGTAACTGACCTTGTGTCAGTGATCAAAGAAATTAGGTAACAAATTTGTTTGATTATTATATAGTATTTCTTGTTCACTGCCAAAGAGGACATGATTTCATTAAATGGTAAGTCTTTAAGTGAGTAGAAGTCCCATACTGTACAGTTCTTAATGAGAGGGTAATTATCAAGATTTAACATGCTGTTACCCAATTTAAGATTTGGATTAAGATGAATTGGCTGGGCCATCGTTAGGGAGTATTGTAAGCCAAGGGAAGTTATCAGTGATTGGAACCCATTTATATTTTTTATTAATACAGGGTGAATTTTATGCTTTTTAAGAGTTTTATTTTTCAGAAAGAGAATTTCTCTAAAATTGATATTAGACACTTTTATATGGGCATTGTACAATTTTGTCCATAAGGGATTCCAGTCCTTGTTTGATTGTTGGAAGTTAGCAATGTGTATAATACGACTGGCATTAATTATATGGTAATATGACAGAAAGTCCGGAAGGGCCAATCTTCCTCTATCTTTGGGAAGTGTAAGATTATTGTAGCTGATTCTAACATTTTTAGGGTGCCAAATAAAGTTTCCTAGTGTAACTTTTATTTTTGAAAAAAAAAGTGTTCGGTATGTTTTGATTAAGAGTGAAGAAGTGTAAATGAAGTTTGGGGAGGATATTAATTTTTATAATAACTACTTTTGAGAGAAGAGAAAGATTTAAACTCTTCCATCTTGTGAGATCTTCATTGATTTTAGTCTAAGTTTTGTACAAATTACACTTTATTAGCTCTTGTTGGGGGTGAGTGAAGGTTATCCCCAAATATTTTCAGGAATAGTTAACTTTGATTGATATTTCTGGAATGAAAAATTATTTGTGTCTGAGGGGGTTTAGCGGAAAGATTATTGATTTGTTTGGGTTAATGGCATAATCTGAGATTTGCGAAAATTTGTCTATAGAGTTTAAAATTTTTTCAAGTTCCGTTGAGGGAAGTTCTAAATAGATGTTTAAATCATCTGCAAAGGCAGTGTATTTCACTTGTATTTTATATAGGTAAATTGAATGGTGAAATGTTTTCTGACTTAAATTTAACAATAGAACTTCAAGATAAATATTAAAAAGGTAGGGTGAGAGCGGACAACCCTGTCTTGTTCCTTTTATAATCTGGATTGGCATGGAGTTTTTTTGTTTATATTTAGGGAAGTGGAAGCCTTAGTGTAGAGGGTTTTAACCAGTTTAATAAATTTGTCAGGGATGGAGAAGTATTTCAGGGTTTTAAGGAGGAACTTTAAGTTTACCTGGTCAAAGCTTTTTTGGCATCAACAGAAAGAGCATATTTGGAGGATTTGTTTGATTTCATTTCAGGGTTTTAAGGAGGAACTTTAAGTTTACCTGGTCAAAAGCTTTTTGGGCATCAACAGAAAGAGCATATTTGGGGGATTTGTCGATATTTGTTATATATGTTATGGCTTCAATGGTTAGAGTGTTGTCCCAAACATGCCTATTGTTCATGAAACCAAGCTGGTCATGTGAAATAATATGTGGTAATATGCTTTTTAGTCTATTTGCTAAGATAGAAGATAAAATCTTTATGTCGATGTTAATTAAGGCAATTGGACGGTAGTCATTTGTGCTAGTAATGTTGTCATTAGATTTAGGTATGAAAATGGTCTTACAATTATTAAGATATAAATCTGAGATGCCAAACTGAATAATGTAATTATAAACTTTAAGCAGAATGGAAGCAAGAATTTGCTTGAAGGACTTGTAAACTCTGACACGTAACCATCTAGACCTGGGGCTTTCCCTGGCTTCAGTTTGCTTATGGCCATCAAAATTTCATCTCTGGTTATAGACGCCTTAAGTAAATTAGAGTGATTTTTACTTATTTTAGGAAAGTGTAACTCATTTAGGAAAGAGTCTTGAAGGCCTGGTGATTCAAGTATTTGGGGGTCATAAATTTCCTCATATACTTCCTGGAAAACCTGAATAATTTCCTTATCTGTGAAATATGATCGATCCTTGTAGATAATGTGATTAATTTTAGTAGGCGGGGGTCTGATATTTATAATCCTAGCGAGAATTTTCAAAGGCATTTGCACCCATTCAGCATACTTATGGATAAGTCTAGATTCCATAAGTGAGTATTGATTGAGGTGTAGTTCGTGAAGTTGCTTTTGAATGTTGGATATTGGTTTCTCAATGTCGGGAGAGAACTTAGTTTGAAGTTGTAATTCTAGATTTTTTAGTTCTGTTTCTAGCACCAAAGTATGGGAATTAGATTGTTTTTTAATTAGGGAAGATTTTTGAATAAGGGTACCCCTTAAAGTAGATTTGGCAGCTGCCCATTGAAGATCTATGGGCATATCAGACATATCAAAAGAGGTAAATGTCTGGGACAGGAATTCTTGAATTTCTCTATGGATAATCATGTTGTTCAAGAGATTTGGATTAAGGGACCAATTTATAGGGATTGAGTTCAAATGGTTATGTTTACAAGTATTTAAATGAAGATTAATTTTTGCATGATCAGATATAGTTCTGGGGTCACTGCTATAAATTATATCATAGGAGGCAAAAAATTTTGATATTAAGAAGAAGTCTATCCTGGACTAGGATTTGTGGAAGGCAGAGAAGAATGTGTAGTTACTAATGTTAGGGACATTCCTAAAAAGTTCAAAAGGATCAAACAAGTTGTAGACTTCCAACATATCTCTTATAGTATTAGTAGTACTTAAAGGTTGTTTATTGATTTTACAGGTTCTGTCTAAATGTGGTCTAATTGTAGTATCCCCCCCCAGGATCAGTTGATTGCTAAATTTTTCAATGAGCAAGATGATTTCATAAAGGAACAAAGACTGGTGTATACAGGGACCGTAGACATTTACTATAAGTATTTCTTTTTTACAGGACGGTATAGAACAGGTTAGATAGCACCATCTCCCATTTGGGTCCCAACCAGAAGTTATAATTGATCCTTTGAAAGATTTTTTAACTATTATTGCTACCCCCTTGGATACCGTGCTATCCCCAGCCATTACAATCTGTTTTATCCATTTCTTTTTAACATCGTTTGACCATTGAGCTGTAGTCATGTGCGTTTCCTGGATAAGAGTAATATCAAATGAAGATTTCTGGATTAGATGTAAAACTAAATTCCTTTTTTTATTATTTTGCAACCCCTTTATGTTCCATGAGTCTATCAATAGCATTTATCTAAGTAACTAGTAAGATAAGGGTTTGGCATTTTTACTATTTAAAGTGAAGAGAGTTAACCAGCAAATGTGTTGTAACTTAAGAATAACTAGGCAAATAGAATGAAGGTAAAAAGAATTGTTTCCCTTAAATGAAAAATGAATAGAAGAAAAGTAAAGTGACAGTCGCCTCTCTCAGATCATTACCCGTGCTTAACCACATTCTACAAATATCTGAAAGAGAAAGGAAGAAGACACTATTTACATATTTATTAATAGCACCTCTGACTGGAAAGACATATTTGAGGCTCCTTTTCACTTATCCTTATCAAGTGGGGTTTTAGACCTGTACTTCCTAAAGTGTACAAAGATGCCTATTGCCCAGCAAGGTCTTGTAGTTGGACCAACCAGATATTATGTGACCAAATTTGACTACTTTGAATAATAAACTATGAAAAGATAAACAACCAATGGTGCTGTTCCTCTTTCTGCCTAAATGAAGTAGACATATTATTATATAGGATGTAAATTAGGCCGTTTAAAAAGTGTCTACTAAACTTTATATTGCTCCAAAGGCCAGAAAATCTATATATGCAAAAACCAGAGGCTTATATATATATATATATATATATATATATATATATATATATATATATATATATATATAAACACAGATAGTCAAAATCCGACATGTAGATGAAGTGATTTGATAACATAGTAATCCTGAAACAATAATAGTTTACCCTATAACAGGTATAGGGTGACGACAAGAAATAAAATATTTGTCTATTTACTAACTCTAAGTTAAGCGACTATAGATGCGTGTAATGCATCAGTAATACTGCAAAAGAGTATTGATTAAAGACAGGAGTAACCTACTCGTTACACTATAGGTATGAACATTACATAATGTCCCTTACCCCTGTCATTTTGTTGTCACAACTAAATATAACTCATATAACTCATCCCAACTCTCTGGGAATGCATGTAAAGTTTTTCTGATCCCTATAATAATTAACAAGATGAAGAGATGTTAACTATTCAGCATATAGGGCTAGAAAATCAAGTTATCTGTTACTGACACAATCCTGATCTGTACCCAAGTAACAATGATAAAAGTAAATTTGTAATACCACACCCATACTCACACACACACACACACACACACACACACACACACACACACACACACACACACACACATACAATTACACACACAGAGTTTCCCAAAATAACCCACAAGATAGATAGCTGTATACAATTTGTAGACCAGTGTGTTAATAATAGAGTCAGAAGTGCGTTACTTTGATTATACACCATTGAAAAGGACCATACCCAGAAGGACTTTGGCAATTAAGATCATGAATGTAAAGTGTATACGTGTGCTTAACTCTGTTAACTAAAGCATACAAGTATTCCCCAAGTATAGGTTCTACAATAATTCTAGTACATTAAAATGGGAAACTGTGATGCTTAAAATGATCTGCAGTGGTCTGTTAAAACCTAGTAACAATTTCACAGGGTACATGGTATTTATGAATATTGCAGCTATTTATTCCATTTGGCTGTTTTGTGTGCCTGTGTGTGCACGCTGGCGTGCACACACATGCATCATATGTATAATTCTCCGTGACATACAGTAACCGTAGTTAGCATAGTGTTACATTTTTTTTTTAATTTTTCACAAATTATCCCTATATACAGAGTCTTACCTATGCATTTTTTCAAACTATTTAGACCATAAAATGTTTCTCATGCTCTGTTTTGCAAACCACTGTCTTGGGTCTCACGTCTAAAGACTTTCCAACTAAAGAAACTAAGCAGAACAGCAAAATGTTACAAATATAGTGCTACCTTATTGCACCTTGTTGTCCCAAATGTAAGATGAAATTCTAGACTTGATATGTAAAGATTTATACCACTATATTATGTCATTTGAGCTCCCTTTCTCAGATAAACGCTCTATTATTAACCATAGGTAGAGAACATAACAGCCCATGCGAAGGTATAACAACAAGGCTCTTCATCTTCTACAGGGAGTCAGATTTACTTTTTACCGTATGTTTGAAAACCAACCATTTTTGTGCTTTATAAAAACAAACATTTAAAGACTGATTATAAAAGAGTAGTAGGCTGTCTCCTTATGAATCTGTGTTGAACAATTTTTGATAGTGAAACATTTCAGTCATGCTTTGTAACAGAGATCCATAGTATTGTCAAACATTAAGCTGTTATTCAAATAGAATCTAAATATGTTTTTTTTTTTTAATTCTGACCTATTAGCTAATACATAGCTTAACAGCAACCTTACTGAACATTTTGTAATAACAGTTGCCTGACATACTTATCAAATAAAAAACACAGGTAATATAGCCTTAAAAAAAAAAGAAAATTGCAGATACTACCACAAACTATGAATTTGTTAACATGACAATCAAATACAAATTATGTTATATACACTGTTACTGCATCTTCATTTGGTTCAATGCTCACCATTCCTTTCACAAATGGACCATTTCTTTACTTAATACAAAATATGGTATTAACTTGTCACTAATCATCTTGCAAGCTTCTTCAAACTTTCTTTAATGTGTAAATATTCATTCTAACCTTTCCGATCTTCAGTAAAGTCTCTTGTGAGGTATTTGTAGCTGTCTATAGCCTTCTTTATCTCCACGTGTATTTAGTTGAATTTCTTTTCTTTTTTTTTTTACCAGGACTCGGTTTTTCCTGCTTCTCATTTCAGTGCAGAAAAGCAGAAGTCTCGATTTAGCGGAGGCGCTCATTGTTTCTCATGAAACCTGCGCATTTGAAGAAGGAAAGTGATTCCAGTGGAACCAGACAACCTGCTGCACACAGAGGCCACGAGGGACCTTTAGAACACCCAGAAATCTTGGCCTAGTTTATGAGTGATGAAATGGGAGCCTGGAAATGGCCTCAGGACATGGAACTAATTTAAAGGTAAGAAAAAGCTGTTTTGCTGAGATTAATAGTGCGATCTGTTGGAATAAGAGCTGAGATTTCTTGGATTAGTTGTTTGGACATGTTTGCATCATTTGTAAGCAAAAGGAACTTATATGCACTTTTCTTTTCTTATTTTTGAGAAAAAACAAGATTGTTTGAACTTACATATTAGGAAGTTGTTGTTACAAATAACAGGCATATAGAAAAAACAGTTTGATGTAATTTAAGAGGATGTCGGAGTTTCACCAAAAGCCTTAATAAATGTAGCCTTCACTTCTTGTTGATTTTTTATAGAGTACATTACGCTTTTGTACTGAAATGATAGAATGGCAGGGTACTTCATCTGGAACTTGATGGATTTGTTAATTAGAAACTTGCAGTAGGGCGAGAGAGCTTGTCTTTCTTGTTTAATAGGGAATGGCAAGTCCTGAGCAAAGGTAATTTTTAAACCTCTCCACAGCACAAACGTCTTAGATTTAGCAGCTTGAAGGATTGACTGTGCATGGGAAGCATTAAGTAACCTTGTGTAAATTTGTCTAGGCATATCCATTGCTTGAGATTTTCTCAGTGCTCTATGGATTCTTTCGATTGAATATGTCTGTGCAAGATCTTTGTTGTCTAGTAAGATACCAATAATTTCCTGAGCTATAGAGGACAGTTGTGATTGTTCAAACTTCTCCGGCACACCTCTGATCAGCACATTATTACGCCTTGTTCTAGCCTCCAGATCAATTATTTTTTGCTGCATTTCTTTTATCAGAGCTTCATTTGTGGAAGTATTTTTTTGAAGTTCCTGTAATTTGATTTCATTTTCCAGTATTTTTGCATCATTTTGATCTAATCTGGTAATGATTTGTTCCAGGTTGTTGCCAAAAAGAGTTAACTTTGAAGAGAAAGTTTGTATTTCAGAGCGAAGTGGTGAAAGTGCTGCCTTAAGATCTTCAATTGTAAAGGATTGCTCACCCTTATTTTTTGAGGCTGCTTGGTAGACTCAGACTGTGATTTGGCTGTTTTCTGCCTTTTGGTAGATGTTTCCTTCTCTGGGGATGAAATTAGTGAAAGTCTAGTTTTTGAGGATTGTGCTTCCATTGAATCCATCTTAGAAATATTTTTATTGTATCCTCTTTTTTTTTCTTTACATTCCTTTATTTGTTTGTGCTTCTGTAGATTCTTTGTATTTGCTGTCCGGCTTAGACACGTGTGGCTGAGAGTACTAATACCCCTTTGGATGAAGAGGGGATGAATCAGCCTTTCCAAACCGTAGTTTCACCAAAATTCTTTGGAAGGTATGTAGATTATATCCAATATTGTTTGGCAAAACCCTTTTTTTATCCTTTTATGATGTGACGACAGGTGATTCAAGTAGATTATCTGATAGTGTTAAGAGCACACAGAAGACAGTGCTTCCAAGTCAGCAGCCATTTTGGAATCGACTACCCACTTTTTTTTAAGCTTGACTTTTCACATAAGTTGCAGAGGAGTTTGTCTGTACCTGCATGACATACCACAGACACAGGGAAATTTTTAGTCAGGAGCTCAGGCTGCTGTAAACAAGACAGAGCGGTGTGAAACTGTTTTCCATTGTCTTTATTGCATAGAGGAAGAGAACTTTGATTCACATCTGCTTCCATTATAGCCATGCCTTTCATAGCAAAACAGAGCAATTAGATCAGTCAATGGTTCAAAGGCAGTTGTCACCTATTTTGACAAATTTACATAAGTAGCATCACAGTATTGAAATGCTAACCTTTACACTTTAAATGTTTGTTGTTTATTCTACTTTACATTATAAGATGAATACTATCAAAGATGTCTGTGACATTTAAAGAAGAGTCAGGAAATATTTTTCTTTTAATTCTTGTAAAGTATTAGCACATTTACCAAAGTATAGGGGGAGGGCTGTCAATTCATCTTGAACTACAAAAAGATACTTTGAACAAAGGCCTGGAATTTAGCAACTGTTTTAGTTGCAGCTGTATAATTCCTTAGTATACTAAAAACAAGCCCTGGGACACACACAAATGAGGTCCATTTAAGAAATAGAAGATGAAATAAAAGAAGCAGTACTGTTAAAGAAGGTATATAAGATGACAGTGACAGACACTAATCCCATTATATGCCAATGGCATGGAAATACACCACTACGTCCTTATGTCTAGCATGACTCATATAAAGCAGACTTGAAATGGATTATGGGAAAGAGAAAGGCTTGAAGAAAAATAAGATCATGTTGATATGTCAAGCCCCACTGAGAGCCATTTTGCAGAAAATATTAACATTCTATATGAAGCGGTCAGAGTGATTTTGAGGTGTTAAAATAACTCAGAAAATAGAGCAAAGTGAAAAAATAGATTTTTTTTTTTAGTTCTAAGGTGTAGTTTTTATTTAAAGCTACTAATTTAAGGCATTATTATAGTCTGCATTGCTTTTTGGTTTCTGTGCTGGGCCTATACCTGTACTTTTGTACTTAGAGGCTTTTGAGCTGCTCACTCCTACTGTATATCTGGCCTTGGAAGCTCATCCCAGTCTCATCTTCTGTATACTTGGCCCTAGGAGCTCCACACAGTCTTATCTCCTTTGCTCATCTTACTGGTTACTGACAGAAGAAACCGAGAAAGCCCTCCCCTTAGACTATTAGTGTACTTTCAAATTGCTTTAAGTGTGTGTGTTCCTCATTGCTGGCTTGCCTGCATTTGAATCACCTTGAAATTACCTGTAGCTAGTCAATAGACTTGTTTCTGGTACATTTTCACTTGTAGCTAACTGAAGTGTGTTTTTGCATTAAGAAGGCGAGGACTGCAATTCTAGTGGGAATAGAAAGGTAGCCTGGACAGTCTGAGTTGTAAAATGGACAAGGAGGCTTAAAGTGAGAATTACTTGTTGTAGCTAGTTATTTGATTTCTTTCCAATAACTTTTCACTTTTGGCTGTCTATGGTGTTTTTACATTAAGAAGGCTGGGACTGCAATTCTAGCAGAAGTAGAAAGGTAGCCTTGTCTGTCTGGTTGGGGAAATACACACAGGAGTTAAAGTGCCAATTACTTGTTGTAACTAGTTAGTACCTTTTCACTTTTGACTAACCAAAGTGTCTTTTTACATTAAGAAGACTGGGAATGCTATTCTACTGGCAGTAGAGAAGTGGCCTGGCCAGTCCAAGTTGGGAAACACAGGGAAGCTTAAAGTGAGATTGTTGCATTAGCCAGGAGGATTTTTAGGGACTAGGTTGGGTGTTACTCTGTATGTAAGAGCTACATTTTTTGTGCTTTTATATGAAGAAGTTCCAGGATCATCCATCTTGTGGCCAAAGGTGCATACCTAGCTGCTCTGAGTTGGGAGTCACTCCAGGGAGTTTAAAGTGTATTGACTTAATGGACAGAGGGCACTGGAGTTAGTTGTCAACTTTTCTCTGCCCACTTTAAATTACACATGTTTTTGAGGAGCTGCTCACTGCTCATTGGGGGTTAACAGTACCCTGTATGGTAGCAAACTTATAAAAGCTAGTACTTAGGACTTTAACCCATAATACAAAAAGGTTTTTCCTGTTGTTAAGCTTATACAGCTATATAGAGCATCAAACAGGACTAAAATCATAGTACTATCTAACATTGAGCCTTCACCCTAGACACCACTCAGGTGACCCATGTAAAACCAAGACCTTAAACCATAATATCTCGGCCCAAATACAGGTCCTGACAATATAAATTTGCAATTTTCTAATGTTTCTGTGACCAGCTTGGTAAATACGGACATCCAGAGACAATGGAGAAATTATCTTACATACTCAGAAAACCTTTTAATCCTTAAAGAAATTAACAAAGTATGCGAGAGATGTACATAAATAACTTTCTTGAAGGCAAAAATCTCACTTACAAATGAGGTTGTCAAGAAAACACACACTAGATCCTTTACACATACCACTCACCAAACACACGTAGACCTTCTTATGCTGAGGCACTTAAAATAAACCTTTACAATCCTCAAAGCCATCAAACTGAAAATCTACCCTCAGCAATCACTAAAGCACACACCTAAAGTGACACCTTATACCACACATAAGCCTACAGACAATGATCTCTCAAGAGCATGTCCTACATGGACCGACTCAAAGCCCTGTCACTGCACTCAGTATCCTACAGACTGCTAAGAAGTTACCTGCGTCTGGCATACAAGGCATTCTCTTACCCATTACTGATGGAAGTATTGTGCATCAGCAAGTCAAATAGCATGATAAATACTCAGTCTGGGGGGTCTAAACCTCTTTTGCAACATCAATAGAACAGTTTGGAGGGACAGGTATATTTTGCAGGAATTACTGCTGCTGTGGAACAGACTTCCCATCCACATAAACCAAAGTTCATCCCTGTCCATTTTCAAACACAACTTAGATCTATCGATGGGAAACAGAAAATTTACCCCAGGACTGCTCCCTTACTACTAATGGATAGAAGCAGCTCCTAAATGCATTATCCCATTCATGGGTACCCTCAAAATTATCAATGCATTTTATTTATTTATTTATTTTACATTTGTTTACCGGGGATGTCCAAATGGGCCAGTGGCCCTTTTTCAGTGGAGGCCTGGGTAGAAAAGCTCCATTATTAAAACACGTAACAAGCAATGCAATAAATCTATAACAATCAAGAATACATAACTTTGGTAAATATAGGTAGTAAGTAGTTTATACAGAAACAATAAAACTTGACAGAGTAATATAAAGTGGAAAAAAAAAGAAAGCTGACAAATAAACTAACATGAAATAGCTTGTGCCATCACAGAGAAATAGTATCGGTGGTAAATATTTATGAGATACATGTATGGTATATGAACAAGAATATGGCTGATTATGCTTGTGTTACTTGTTCTAAACAGTGATAGATAAGGCACTATTGAGGTGAAGTACAAGAAGGAGGGAATATGATGAAACTGCCTGCTCATCCTGATAGACTTCTTCGAGTCTGTCACCATAGCTGTGGGTGAGGGCAAGGTAGTTCACACAGCCTACCTAGATCTTGTCAAGGTCTTTGACATCATCCCTCACTCAGGAATCTTAGATAGACTCATTAAACTAGGCATAAACCCCTATGTCATAAGATGGGTTGCCAACTGGCTCACTGATAGAACCCACACTGTGAAAGTAGCAGACTCCAAATCTGACTACTGACCAATTACAAGTGGTGTCCCACAGTGATCAGTTCTAAGTCCTCTCCTGTTTGGCATCTACTTCTCTGAAGTGCATGCCAATACAAAGGGACTCTGGCTGACCAAGTTCACAGATGATTGCAAACTGGGAGCCATTATTGATTCTCCAGCTGATGTAAACATTCTACAAAAAGGCCTCACTGACACCAGTGACTGGTGCCAGAACCATGGCCTTAAGCTCAATGCCAAAAAGTGCATTGTCATTCCCTTTGGGAAAAATTCGATGCCCATGAACTACCACATAGACGGTAGTCCACTAAACACCAAAGGTGTGATAAGAGACCTGGGGATACAGGGTGACAGCATCCTCTCCTTTGATAAACACATTGCCACTGTAGTCAGAAAGTCCTTCTATGTGGCACATCTCATTACAAAAGGTTTCTCATCTAGGAAGAAAGAGGTCATAATCCCTCTCTACTCGTTCGTCATTAGACCTATTATAGAATACAGTGCCCCATTTGGTATGTACCTCACTAGACACCTACACCAACTGGAAAGGCCACAGAAATACCTCTCTTAAGAGGATCTTAGGCCTTAGACACATGCTCTATATGTACAGACTCAAAAGACTCCAGCTATACTATGTCTCATCGCCTACTTAGAGGTGATCTCTGCTTGACCTACAAAGCCATGTCTGACCCAGAGCTGCTAGATATGCTACACCTAAAGAAATCCCAATCCCTCCATGCCACACGCTCCAGGGACCTAAACCTCATTACCACAATAAACAGAACATGTTGGAGGGACAGGTTCCTAACCCAGAGACTTCCCATACTCTGGAACAAACTTCCCATTCACGTCAAGCAGAGCACTTCACTGGCCCTCTTTAAGAGAAATCTTGACAAGTGGATGGGCAATAGGAAGTTCACCCTGGGGATCACTTCAGTGGCCTTGCTTGACAGGGATACTGGGAACTAACTTTGGGTGGCATGATGCCTGGGAATGTTCTTGGGCTAGGCTTATACAGGCTCCTAGGCCGTTAGCCTAGTATACACCTATGAACCTATGAAGCTATGTAGGAATCTTGAGATAAGTAGATAAAAATAGGAACGGTAGTGAGCTTGAGATAGGTAGATAGAAACTGGAATTCCATGAGAGAAGGGATAGTTTGGATGCTAGAATTTAGTAAGGGAAGAGATATGTTGGTTGTAAGAACAAGGAAAGACAACATGATCAGCCTGGATTAGTGCACGAGCAAAGCCAGTTTTTGGTTAGTTGTTCCTTAAGCAATAGTTTAAATCTGGATGTGTTGCTAGAATTTAGTATTGTCTGAGGCATAAAATTTCAGGATTTAAATATTTGGTGAGAGAATAGAGAGTTACCATAACAATTATTAGATTTAATTACTTTTAGTAGTAGTTTGTTGGAGGATCTTAGTGGCCTGCTATTTGAGTAGGGCTGCACTAAGCTCCTGAGTGTTGGACAGTTGTCTGGATGGTGGAAGATGGAATGAATGAAAGTTAGTTGGTTGAGGGATAGGAGATTGGGTAGTTCAGTCCAACTTGGTTTATGAAATGCTAAGCAGTGAGGTGATCTGTAAGTGAGGTTAGTAGTGAATCTTGCAATTTTGTTATAGCAGGACTCCATAGTCCCATGATAATTTGTTATAGCAGGACCCCATAATCCTAGTTATTATAATTAGGGGTAATATATAATTATTGACCCCAAGATGGGTAAGGCCAATCTCTAA
Source organism: Protopterus annectens (assembly GCF_019279795.1). Taxonomy (NCBI): domain Eukaryota; kingdom Metazoa; phylum Chordata; order Ceratodontiformes; family Protopteridae; genus Protopterus; species Protopterus annectens. The sequence continues at coordinate 1,718,240,755 of NC_056728.1, read as the reverse complement.
CTAAATGGGATAGGTTATTTTTAGCACAAAAAGGGAAACTGGCTGGGCTTAAAATGGCCCACAAGAGCAGCTAGCCTGGTATTTACCTATGAACCTATGAACATATAAGAACAAAGCCCATAAGGCAAGCAAACACATTACCTAGTACTGTTGTCATATGAGATTCTATTGTATGGCACACAAATACTCTTCTCACCAGGCTGGACAAGGAGAAGAAACTGTCTCATTGTCTATCTGGAGCTAGGATCTGTAATATCATGCATGCACTCAAGTCACTGCACCACAGGTATCATTTATGATTCTATCATAGTCCATATGGGTGTAAATGACCTGAGGCATATCTCACTGGACTATATAATAAGAGACATTGTGGATCTTCCTGAACATGTGTCACAGGCAGGTATGTGCTTTGCATTGAGCAACATACTACCTTCACCAAAGATGATGCTGCAGAATGAACAGAAAATGATTGATTTTAATAACTGGCTTAGTTTCTGATGTCATCCCAGGGGGATACAATATCTATCAACATGGGAGGACATGATTAACAGATCATTTTGTTTTGACAAGGAGTGTCTGCACCTATCCTCCTGGGCTTTCAGATATTGGCTAAAACTTCATCCATCCCTTAAGATTCTTTTTAGGCAATGTCAAAATAACAAAACTACCAACATAGCAAAAAAAAAAAAAATCTCAAAGCAACCTTAAAGTGTTACTGCATGATGCTAAGACCCTAAACTAGAAACTGCACACCCTGCAAGCTTTCTTCATTCTGGAGAGTGTAGACATCTGTGCTGTTACAGAGACTTAGTTTAAAGCTGCAGAAAGTACTCCAGCAGTGGAAGGCTACAGTGCTTTCCAGACATTTAGACCATCAGCAGCACAGACAAGGACCAAAGATGGAGGTGTCTCACTCTATATTAGCAGCAAATGTAACTCTAGGTTGGTTAAACAAGATGATTCCTTGGAGTTCATCCACATCCAAGTCTTCATAGACAAGGATGTCTACCATGTCCTGGCCAGCAACAGGTTGTCCTCTATGACCCACGAAGCTCACAACTCATACCAAGACCTACTAGAGGCACTTACCATCCAACCAAATACCCTGCTCATGGGAGACTTTAACTCCCATGAGCAAGGCATTTGGTTGGACGGTGAGTGCCTCTAGTAGCTGGGAAACATACACTGCTTCTCACTCACAGGCACAATGTTTTCTGTACTATATCAACACAAACACTCTGGACCAGATAGTGCATTCTCCAACCAGAGGATCAAACATATCAGACCTATTACTCATCAACATGGGATAGCATTGCACCCCCCCATGTCATGTTCTCATTGGTTAAGTTGGACAACAAAGCTGTCTCCCTTGAAATAAAAATCAACCTGGAATACCCAACTAAACAAGTAATACTTGGGAACTATATTAAAGCAAACTTCACCCTATCAAGTGACAGTCTGTCTAAATTCACGGCTCCCCCAAACCCCAAGAACGTATGGAGAATTATTTACAGAAACCCTGTACAAACATGTAAATGGCTGCATTGAGGCAACTATACCTACCATAAGTAAGCCCAGATCTAACAACCACTGGTGGAATCCTTACCTAAACAGGCTGTATAACTAAAAAAAAAAAAACATGGCCAAAATCAGAAGGAGCAACTTTCAGAGACAAGAGCAGTCTGATTAAACTAAACAAGAAACTAAGACATCTAATAAAGTCCAACAAAGCCAAATACAAGGTCAGGATAGCCTCCCAGCTAAGGACAATCACAGGGCCTTCTATAGCTATGAAAGGAACCTAAAAGGAAATACTTTGCAGTTGGCAGAACTGGCGATAAATGGCACAACCTTTATTGATCAAGGTGACATAGCAAATCTGCTGGCTGATGCATTTAGATCTAACCCTCTCCCCTTCACCCTCTACCTCCTGTGAAATCCCTTCTAGCATATCCCCCCAATTATCTATAGGAAGTTGGTCCTGGAGTCACTCATTAAGGCAAAACACTGCTACAATATCCCCATTTGCCTTCTAAATAGCCTAAAACATGACCTAGCAGTACCACTTGAGGCACTCTTCAGCTACAGCCTCAGAACAGGTTACCTAACAGGTGAATGGATGGCCACACCGATCATCCCTCTTCATAAGGGTGGACCACCAACTGACCCTGTGAACTACAGACCCATCAGTCTGACAAGTCTAATATGCAAAGTCATGAAATGAATGAGCATGGAAATGATCAACAAGGACATCGGCAACCTACAGACACTGGACCCATCCCAGTTTAGCTTTGTTAAGGGAAGATCTAACTCATCCCTATACATATTCAAGTGCAATTTAGATCTATGGATGGGTAATATCCCATGGCTGCCCTCTATGCTACTAATGGACAGAGGCAGCTTCCCTAAAATTACTTATGGTATGATCCTAGTTATTCTCATGAGAAGTAATATATAATTATCCACCATGGGATGGATAAGGCCATTATAGCACCACATGGGATAAGTTAGTTCAAGCACCACAAGGAAAATTGGCTAGGCTTAGAAATGGCCTGCAACGGCAGCTAGCATAGTACTGATCTAAGAACTTATGAGGTCATGAGCCACATTGATATGGTTTTGTGCTTGATATGATTATTTTGTTAGGTTGGAAGATCCTTTAGCTGGAATTTGCCTAGGTCAGCAATGGCTTTAGCCAGTATAAAAAAGTCTTGCAATGACAGGTGCAAGCTATCCCTTACAAAGCAGGAGTGGCAGTCTAACATTCCCTTCCAAGGAAGTATCACCTTTTACTGCATTAGTAATTTTCTTCAACTCTTTGTCCCATTATTTCTGCAATATGCCTTATTTGCCTCTACCCCTTTACCTGACTTTTCAGTCTCTTTATCCTACCACTCTTCACTTCTGTACTTTCACTGAAATACATTTTCCCCATGAATCAACATTCCTCCAACATTCATATCTGTGCTTTGGCATTGTTACTACCACCCCTTGCCATGATCTTAACTTTCCCAAGCTCTTGTATGCAGCAGCTGGTATTAAGAAGTATAGGTAGAGTTTCTTTTCTTTACTCAAACCTTTAATGTTTCCACTCCATCCCTTAGCATTTTGAAATGTACACAGTCCTCCAAATATTTACCCCATATACTTAAAAATATACTCATCAGTTTCAGCTTTTGTTCCCCCACCATAAAGGCTTTGGATAGGAATAGTCTAGTCACTGAATTTGATGGGAATGCAAACCTTTTGCAGACATTTGTCATAGACTTCGTAAGAATAATCCATGTATCTATTCATCCACAACCCCTTTTCCCATTTTTTGTACATGGTGTTGAAATGTCACTTCAGCAGTGACAATCATCTAGACCAAGGTTCACACCGCTGGATGGCTAGCCATGATGCAAATTGCTTCTGAGAAATGCCCATTTGACACCTCCGCCTTGGCCCAGCAATCAAGGAGCCTCAATCCTCATCACTAACACCAGTGAGAGGCATCTCATATAGGAGAAAGGGATAACAAATAAACACAGTAAAGTGCAATTTCCCTTAAGAGCACACAGAGATCACAGTCAGTCAGGGCTGGTCACTCTCCTGCTCTCCAGGTCCCCAATAAGACTCCCCACTGGCACAGCTATAGGATCCAGATCTCCAGAACTCAGTCTAGTGGGCAAATTAAAACCTCCAGCACCCTCTCTGCCCAACCAGTGCTTCGTGTCCCTGCCCAAGTAGCTCACACACACACACACACACACACACACACACACACACACACACACACACACACACACACACACACACACACACACACACACACACACACACACACTTTGAGAAGAGTTTATACAACCACACAGACACTCCTGGGGAAGGCTGGCACAGGTTCTTCAGCTGTGCCCCTTTTTCCCATACTATATGGTAGCACCAGCTGCCACCCACTAATATTTATCAGCTACTCAAAGGCCCTTTAAAGGGTGTCATTATCGAATTGGAAGTATAGCACAGGGCTAAAGCTATTGGAGTGGCTTTGTACAATTTTACCAAAGGCATGCAAGTACTCTAAAGAGCTTAAATTTTCTCTACAAAAACAACCACAGGTGAAAGGGTTTAAACATATTTAATAACAAATAGTCATAAGACAATACTTTTACTACACAGTGCTAGTCAAGAGTTCAGAGATCACAAAGAAATACTTAAAATAATTCAGTAGTACAATTCTGACATCATAGAAAAACACTTAGTCTAATTTTTCTAGTTTTTAGCTATTTCTAAGAGAAGACACAAGTCTAAGATACACTTACATATAGAGCAAGACAGTGCTGGTGAGTTGGATGGTCAAGACAAAAATGCTTAATGCTCTCTGATTCTCTGTTTTTAAAATCACATTCCTGGTTCACATTACATCATTCTTCACACTTCCCTGGGTTCCCAGGCTAACAGAAACTACATTTACATTTTTCACCTCTGGACAGAAACCAGAGCAATAAAGGACATTTATGCATGCAAATTCTGGCCTTTAACTCTGGCCTTAACCCAGATAGGCAGTATGCCTCACTCTAGACTTACTGGCTCTGAGTTTTACATCAAAGGGTCACAACATGGCTTACTTGGTCAGTAGAGTACACTGTTGTTAAATTTTTTCCAGTTCCACATGTCACACTATTTTTACCATTTAAGACAACAAGCCTGTGGTTTACATTACTATTTACAGATGACAGAATTATCTCCAAAATTCTATCTGGCTAGGCTGGCAGCCTTCACCTATCTTCACCCAATCTTCACATATCTTCCCCCCTGGAGAACTCAGGCTAGTTTTTCAAGTGACCCTTGAGAAACGCTGCTTGAGGGAGTTAGATCTATCTGAGTGTACCTTACCCCATTCCCTGTCTTGAGAGCCCATCTGCATTGGCATTGCTAATCCCACTGCGGTACTGCACAGATATATCATATGCTTGCAACCCCAGGCTCCATCGTAGCAACTTGGCATTTTGCTGGCTGGCTCTGATTAACCATGTTAGGGGGTTGTGGTCTGTCATAATAGTGAATTTACTTCCATACAGATAAGGCTGAAGTTTCCGCAGTGCCTACACTATGGCTAGACATTACTTTTCTACAGCTGCATAGCATTCCTCCCTGGGTTGGAGCCTATGACTGAGATAAACCACTGGGTGCTCTTCCCCCTCTGAAGAAATCTGGCTAAGTACAGCCCCACCCCTGTTGGACTCTTGAATTGCCCCTAGTTCCAACATCTCCTGTACCCCCTCCCTCAGAGTCTATTTGACTCCCTTAGGCACTCTATAAGGGGCCTGCCTAATAGGCCTTTGGGGTCCTGTATCCACCTGATGCTGCCCCAGGTGGGTGCACCCTGGCTTCTCAGTGAACATGTTCCCAAATTCCTGCAACACTGCTCGGATTTCTCAAACCTGGGTAGGAGATAGCTGCTGGGACATTGCCACTCATTTTACTGAGGTGTCAGCCTGTGCCTCACTGAGTAGATCAGTCACCAAAGCTCCCTCAGACTCCTCCTGCAATCCACTGCAAATGCTCAGCACAAGGGCCTCCCTACCATGGTAAGGTTTCATCATGTTAACATGGTGCAATGTATGCCCCTGCCTTCTGCCTAGCAGTTCCACCATGTAGTTAACATCACTTACCTTCCTTACCACCTTGTAGCGTCCCTCCCAAGCTGCTTTCAGCTTGTTGTGTCTGACAGAAATAAAAACCATTACCTGCTGCCCCACAGCATACTCTCTAGCTCGAGAATTCCTGTCATACCACACCTTTTTCTTTTGTTGGGATTCTGCCAGATTCTTCTGGGCCAAGCCCATGAGTTCCCTGAGCCTTGTCCTGAGGTTTAGGATGTATGCCACAACAGACTCTTTGTGAGACTCGAACTCACCTTCCCACTCATCTCATATTAAATCTAGAGGTCTCCTCACCCTATGCCCATACAGCAACTCAAAGAGTGAAAAACCTGTGGATTCCTGGGGATCCTCTCTGTAAGCAAACAACAGATGGGGCAAATATTTGTCCCACTCCCTCTTAAACTGATCTGTAAATGCCCATAGCATGGACATGATTGTAGAGTTTAACCTCTCAACAAGACCATTAGTCTGGGGATGGTAGGGGGTGGTCTTTATATGCTTCACCCCACAGGACTTCCACAGACAAGCCAGCAGGTCTGACATGAAACTGGCACCTCTGTCAGTCAGTATTTCTTTTGGGAAACCTACCCCACTGAAAATCTCTAACAACACATTGCCACCTTCTCTGTCTTAATGGAGGAGAAAGCCACTTCCTCAGGGTATCATGTAGCATACTCCACTACCACTAGGATATATTTTTTCTCTGTGGAACTTGAGGTACGCAGAGGACCCATGATATCCAAAGCTACCCTCTGAAATGGCTCCTCAATCATAGGCAAAGGCATCAAAGGAACTCTCACCTTGTCTCCTGCCTTGCCTATCTTTTGGCACTGCTCACAGGTCCTGCAGTACTCTGTTACATCTCTGGAAATTCCAAGCCAATAGAAGTTCTGCATAATACACCTCTTTGTACATTTTATGTCCACATGACATGCAAAGGGAATATCATGGGCTATGGCTAGAATCACCAGATGGTAGGCTCTAGACACTACCAACAGCTGTACTCTCTCACCTTCTAGCCTTCCCTCAGGGGTTTCACTCTCTGTACAGTAACCCTTTGCCCCAGTATACAGATTCCCCCTTTCTTTGAGAATCAGGTGCCTCCCTAGCTACCTGCCTCAGGCCTTGCAATGTAGGGCCTGAGAGCTGAGCCTGTCTCAACTCTCTCCTTGTAACCCTTCCCAGCTCCTCTTCCATAGGAAGTCTGGCATCCTCTGACAGTGGTGCCTCACTGTCAGCCTGGGTACTACTACTCACCTCTACCTTTGCAGTCACTCTATCCAAGGGACCATCAGTACCCACAAGCAGGTGTGGCTCACCTTCAGTCTCACTGTTACAGGGTAGCTCCCTCCCTGAAGTAACCACCTCACCAGTCCTGGCTGCAAGTATGCAGTCTGTCTGGGTCTCCCCCAGGCTACCAGACTTACACTGCTTGTCTCCAAGCCTGACTGTGTGTAACTGCACAAACACATGGTACTGCCTAATCCAAATCCTTCCATATCAGGACATCTGCAGGATGGTAGTTTGGTACCCTTGTTGTCTTAAGACAACCTACTATTGGCATTTTGTCCTTTCCACTTACTGGCTCCCTCACCTTTTGTTTCCCACCTTGGCTCTGTGGACACCTGTATGCCACATGGCCCCACTGGTTGCATTCAAAATATTTAACCCTAGCTGCTGGACGTGTACCTGGACTAGTGACTTTCCCCTGCTACTGGCATATTCTGTTAGGGCAGTCTGTGCTGCCCACTGTGGGTTTCTTTAAACCCATGAGTAGTATTGGGGGTCCCTTTCCTGTGCAGAGCTGCCCTGTCTGCCAGGTATAGGTCTCCCTTCTTCCCCAACTCATCTGAAGTGGCATATTGTCTATCAGCTAACCAGATCCTCATGTCTTCAGGCAAAGTGCTAAGGGCTTGTTCCCTCACCAAAAGGTCTGCCAGTCCTTCAAAAGTGGTGACCTGACATCCACTCACTCACCTATGGAAATAAGTGCTCAGTTCAGCAACATATTCACATACACTTTAGTCTGCCTTGCATCTATGCTCACAAAACTTTTTCCTATATGTTTCAGGTGTTAGCTTAAACAATTCTAACAAGTGATTTTTAACAGCAGTATAATCACAACATGCAACATCAGACATTTTTGACAAAGCAGTTACAGCTTTACCATGGAGTAAGGGGGTCAGGAACCATACCCAGAGCCTTCGGTCAACACCATACTGTTTGCATACCCTCTCTAACATATCAATGAAACTATCAAAATTGTCCCCCTCTTTAAACTGTAGAAGAAATTTACTGACCTTTTGTGCTTCTTGAGGTTTAGTTACTCCCTTCCCCATTATCTCCATGACTCTGGCAAAGAGTCAGAATTTCCCTCTAATGCTTCCTCTGCCGCTCCTTTTCATCAGCTTCCAGGCGTAGTAGTTTCTCATTCTGCTCAGCCTGTAGACTCCTCAGTCTCTCAGCTGCTTCTGTTTCCAAACTCCTGGTCTCTAACTCAAGTCTCTTTAGCTCCAGATGGATTTTTATGTCTTCTGCAGAAAAGTTGAGATATCCATTCTCCAAGGGTATTATATATCTACTGTCAGTCTGATTGTCCTCCTGGTTGCTGTTTTCTGATGCAGCTGTAACCAGGGCTGCAGTCAGGTCTGCCTTAGTAAGGTTTCCATGCAGCAGTCCCCTAGCCTGGCACATCTCAGCCAGCTGGCTCCTTGTCATCTTTCCATACTCCTCTGCTAACATGCTGCCTGCTCACCCTGACTAACTAAACTAACAAAAGAAATAAAACAATTGTGATCTGTACTCTGAGTATTCATTGCGTGGCTGATTTAGATAATGAAACACCTTCAGAGCTCACTGTACACAAGCAACAGGAATTCAATCTACCCACACCACTAAAAACAAATTAGTATTTGCCAACCAATTAATATGTGGTGTGGATATCCCATCACTGCCAAACAATTAATATGTGATGCCCGCGCCATGGCCCATCAATCAAGGAGCCTCAACCCTCAGCACTAACACCAGTGAGGGGCATCTCATATAGGAGGAAAGGATAACAAATATACACAGTAAAGTGCAATTTCCCTTAAGAGCACACAGAAATCACAGTCAGTCTGGGGCTGGTCACTCTCCTGCTCTCCAGGTCCCCAATAAGACTCCCCACTGGCACAGCTATAAGGTCCAGATCTCAGCCTAGTGGGCAAGCTAAAACCTCCAGCACACTCTCTGTCCAACCAGTGCTTCATGTTCCTGCCCAAGTAGCTCACACACACACACACACACACACACACACACACACACACACACACACACACACACACACACACACACACACACACACACACACACACACACACACACACACACACACACACACACACACACACACACACACACACACTTTGGGAAGAGTTTATACAACCATACAGACACTGCTGGGAAAGACTGGCACAGGCTCTCCAGCTGTGCCCTTTTTTTCCCAGACTATACGGTAGTACCATCTGCCACCACCCACTAATATTTATCAGCTACACAAAGGCCCTTAAAAGGGTGTCCAATTATTACTGTGCAATATTATTATCCAATTGGTAGTATAGCCCAGGGCTAAAGCTATTGGATTGGCTTTATACAATTTTACCAAAGGCATGCAAATACTCTAAAGAGCTTAAATTATCTCTACAAAAACAGCCACAGTTCAAAGGGTTTAAAATATTTAATGACAAATAGTTAAAAGACAAGCCAATACTTTTACTACACAGTGCTAGTCAAGAGTTCAGAGATCACAGAGAAATACTTAAAATAATTCAGTAGTGACATCACAGAAAAACACTTGATCGAATCTTTCTAGTTTCTAGCTATTTCTAAGAGAAGACACTAGTCTAAAATAAACTTACATATAGAGCAAGACAGTGCTGGTGAGTTGGATGGTTGAGACAGAAATGCTTAATGCTCTCTGATTCTCTCTGTTTTTAAAATCACATTCCTGGTTCACATTACATCATTCTTCACACTTCCCCTGGGTTCCCAGGCTAACAGAAACTGCATTTATATTCTTCACCTCTGGGCAGAAACCAGAGTAATAAAGGACACAATTGCTTGATAACAGTGCAAATTATAAGGGAATGGAAGTAGTGACTGTGAGAATGCTGCAAAGCAATGAAAATACAAGAATTGCTGATATTGAAGAAATTGATTTAAAATGCACTTTAAGTAATATTGCCATGCTTCATATAAAACTAAAAATATATATCATAATAGAAATGTTTGGAACTGGGCATGGAAGGTATGGCTTACATGAAATGTGAAAGAGAGGATTTTTTGCTGAAGGCAATCATTTAGTTCAGGAATGCCTCAAGAAGATATCTGCACAGTGTGGGGAAGGAGGGCATTCAGTTAAAGGTCATGAAGCAAACTATAGAAAATACAATGAAGCAGATCATTTCTGGTGTGACTGCCCAATGTTATTACAGCTGGAATGAATTTTGAAAACAAAAGCAACTATAAACAGTGTATTGCAGTGAAAATGGGCAAAGGGCAGTTGAATAATGAGGAAGAGCAGCACTAAGTGATAAGAGCTAATGAAGAAGAAGGTGAAAAAGGGCTGAGTAAGGAAGAAGAGGTGTAGAAAGTAAAGTGGAGGAGCAGAAATGGGAGCATGTACATGGCATTCCTACTCATAATAAATTTGAAGTGTTACTAAGAAGAGGATGGAATAGAGGAAGAAGGAGTGAATTTGATGGGAACTATAGTTAAAAAAAGAAAAGTGAAATTGGGAGGTTCAGAAACTGCCAAAAAGGGAAACAATAATTTTCCACTGTGGCAGTGAATGTTAACAAGATAATGAAGTTCAGCGAATATTAGTATGTAATTAGTGTAAAGATGCAAATGCAAATCAGGTATGAAGTTAGCATCACGGGCACAAAAATGATCAAAGTAAAGCATTGTTGGAGGAGGTAGTATGTACTCCAGATAATCATATCTGCTCAGGATTTGTGTAGTGTTATTGAAAGAAGGAAGTTTTAAACCACTAGATGTCATAATAATTATTCCATTAGGGAAGCTGTTGCAAATGTGAGAGGTAGAAGAGGTGTATGTAGGTTTATTGTAGTATATGCTTTATGTGATGATGTGTAAAAGGATAGAAATGTCAGAAGAAATTAATACATGCATGATGGTGAATATGGGCATATAAACAATAGGAATAGGAACATTGGGAAAGAAGTTGGGAACAGATGAAGGATATCAAAATATGTAGGGATGTGGTGAGACTGAAAAAGTTAAGGTTAGGTGAATAAAGACAATTTGCTTATATCAGGGGAAGTAGTAGGGCAGAAACCGATTACGTATTATTATCAAAATGGTTACTGAAGGCAAAAGAAGGAAAATGGGAAGGGTTTTTTTTGTTCATATGGTAGTATGGGCCACAACCAACCACGTGCATGTCCTCTCTCACCACATCCATAAACCTTATCTTAGGCCTCCCTCTTTTCCTGTTACCTGGCAGCTTCATCCTTAGCATCTTTTTCCCAATATACTCTGCATCCCTCCTCAGCACATGTCCAAACCAAAGTAATCTTGCCTCTCTGGCTTTGTCTCCAAACCATCCAACCTGGGCTGACCCTCTAATATACTTATTCCTAATCCTGTCCATCCTCGTCACACCCAGTGCAAATCTTAACTTAGGATATTAAATTTAATTAAAGTAGTTCTCCATGTCCAGATAGCTTATGGTATACTTTTTATAAGAAATTAAGGAACACAGAAAAGAATGTGCTTGTGAACATATTAAATGAATGGCTAAACAGAGGTGGTAGAAAGTGAATATGTATGTGATGGTATTATAAAATTTATTTTTAAGAAGAAAAGTGAAAGGGAAGATATTAAGAACTTGAGACCTATAGTGATAGGAAATATGGATTATAAAATTATTTTGAAAATTATACAAGACAAGTTATCTCTTCCATCTTTCAGTTCATTTCCATTATTCACACCTTAAGCAAAGCCTTTGAAGAACATTATCTACAACCGTCAGTCAGTGCCACCTACTATCACACAAATATAGTAGGTGCCTTCTGGTTGGAACACTTCTTCCATCCCCTGGTTTCTTACAGGTGACATTCTCCTGGGGATGGATCAAGGTATGTGATCTGGAGCTATTTTTATAGAACTCATCATAGCATTTGACCTAGTCAGCCAAATAACTCCTTTAGACCACCTTACAGAATTAGGCATCAGTTCTGATACCATCCCTTAGTTTCACAGTTATCCTACAGATTGTTTTTCACTGTAAACATTAACACCTTCACCTCTAACAGTTCTCAACCTAAAGATATCCCAGAGTACTATTCTTGCCCCATCTTGTATTCTCTTTCTAAATCAACAAACTTTCTCTTGACCTCCCTCAACTTCCTATCCAGTTATACACAGATCTTCTATCACTCAAACCTTTTTCTCATTTTGCTACAATACAGTCTGCAATCAGACTTTCATTGCCTCATTCAGTGGATTGAGAAGAAGAGCCTGATATTAATTTCCTTAGAAACAAATGCTATTCTATTTGACACCAAACAAAAATGCAATAGAGCATATAATATCCTCATAATCTATGATCACAGTAACACCCCAGGAAAAGAGGTTTTATCTTTCAAATATCTGGGACTATGGTTTGATCCTCTCTTTTCTTCAAAGTACACCTTGATACCACCCATAAAAAGATTAATTCCCTGCTCTCCCAGTCCTCCAGAACAGCCACAGGGAAAGGTATTCTTCACCCCCAACCTGAATAGGGTCTCCTAATTGTGGCATCTGCCTCTGTAAAAAATTCTACTATCATACAATCCATCCAAAACCAAATCTGATGATTTATCACTCACTCTCCTAGAAATGAACATCATTGCCTAACTTTGGAAAAAAGCCAAATGGCTTCCAGTTAAGCAAAGAGCTCCTTTGCTCTCACTTGCCTACACTCCTATGTGAACAGTCTCTTCCTCCTCTAACTTTCAACATTAATAAGGCAAACCCCCTCATTCAACCTCAAAAAACATAATCATTCAGTTCCTCTTCTTCATACTCCTCAGTCCAAACTGCATATTTCTGGCCATTCATTTTTAATATTAGGCCTCAAACTGTGGGAATACCTCCTTTCCAATCTTAAAGACACATCTTATCCTGAATTTTGTGCACTGATAAAAATCTTGTGTAAAAATTCAAGACAAATGTACTTTTCAACCCATCTGATTATACTGTATAACATAATTTTCCTGTCATTCTATCACCTGTACTCTTATCTATCCCTTTGTACAACATATTAACACAACACTTGTTCTCTTTCTATAATCTTTGTTTATATTGCACGTTATGTTCATTTTGTTTGCATACAGTATATGATTGTATCATTACTATCTTGTATCATTATAACTCTTATTGCTTATTTTCCTAGGCAGAGACTGAAGGCAGTCAGAACTGATTGGTGCTCAATCCTGGTAAACATTAAGGTACTAAAGCAGGGTGCTGTTACTGTGATTCTTACTGTGATGGCTCCAAAGTCTTCTTAAGGCACTCAGTCTTGTGGCTGGGTTTTGCTGAAATCAAAATTTGGTCATAGTTGCATTCACAGTCTGTTGCATACAGAAACTTGCAGAATATGCACTGATGAGAGAATATACTTTGCAGTACCAAACTCAGAACAGTAACAAATAACTTTTTATAACAAACCACACGTACTACTGTAGCAGCTTTAGGTACTGTTCTAGTTTACTTCTTGAACAACATGGATGATGTGAGAGATATAATGTTACCTCAGAACAAGTGTGCGTTCCTACACAGATATCTCTAACATAACTGAATTAATACAGATCTTATATACTCTTCTAGTCACACACACACATATAGAGTTCCTCTTGGTATTCTATTTTAGGGAATTGCTCATCCTGTTGCAGATGCTGACTTGATGATATTATTTTTAAGCATTCTTGCTTAACAATGTCACATTTTTCTCTTTGTCTTTGTATGAGAACATCTGTTCTTGTGCAAATGCTGACTTCAAACTTTCTTACTTAACAATGTCATATGATAGAAGCATGCACAGATTATTTTCCTGTTGTCCACTTTTTACAGAAGTAGGTTCCTGTTTTTTTTACATTCTTGCTAAGACTGTAAGAGGTCAGCTTTCTTGCTGACAGTGTGTGAAATGCTAACTGATCTGTAGGAAAACATGTCATTAAGCAAATTCCTTATTTTCCGGGCCACAGTCATTTTAGTATGGATGCTAATCACATATTACTAAACTCTATTTCTGCATTTAAGCACATTTTATTTTATACCTTATTTATTTTGCATATTTATAACAGAATTACTTTCAACTTTAATACTTTGTTGAGCATATTCTTACAATTCCCTCTTTTTATTTTAAAATGTACTTAAAACACTTTATAGGAAACAAAACCTTTAGTCTTCTTTTGATACAAGTCAAAATGCAATTTTACATAGTTAATGCAATGATATCAAGTATTACTACTAAAACTGAATATATTTAACAACTTTTTTCTTTTCCAGACTACTCTGTGAAAATATTTCATCAGTTATGAGCTGTGTCTACTTTAGTTTTAACTTGATTAATTTATTCTTTTGCAATCACAGAATTTCATTTATGACTTAGAACTCTTTTATTTACTCTTTGCAACTGTTGAATTAACTCTTTATTTTTATTAATCATTTTATATCAAAGAGATTAGAGATAGACTAATATCTATAAGAGACAAGAACTATGTGCTACTGCAAACATTATTTAGTGCTGCAAATATACAGTTTCAATGTAATTTTAACCATAACATTGTGGTCATGTATCTGAACTGCCCATTAACACCTTGGCAAAGTACTGAACTGGGCTTAGATAATAAATATTTGAATGCAATTATTTCAGTATATTTAATACTTGAGGATTTAAAAAACATGATAAAAAATGATTAATACACTAAAGAATGCTATGTACATATTAGTCCATTAACTGTATGAATACAATATTTTAATATAAGTTTCCTCTAACTGGGGTAACCAATACCAGTACAGATAAAACTATGGTCCAGAAAGCAATAATAAGACTCTAAATTAAAACCAGTGATAATATTATAACTTGTCAAATTACTTTTGAACTTATTACAATGTATCCTGTACAGTATGTATTTACAGAGACTGTTTGCATGCATTTCAATCTAGTAGCTATCCTGGACCCATTTTTTTTTAAAACATGTTTTTTAATACATATTCATTACTAGACATTAATTTAATTTGTACTGAATTATTTTGTATTTGTACATAAAGAGACTGTAAAGTACATTTAGTCTAATCTTACAAATGTAGTAACATTAACATCAAGCAAAATCTTGGAAAATTCTTATGTCTCTTTAGAAGTATTTAGTGGAATTGCCACCAAAGGCAACTACATACCCAGAAATTAGAAACATTCATGCTTTTGCATAACAACATTGTCTTACCAAAACATATTAAAAATAGTGACCATTCTTGCTTAGTTTTTACATATCTTTACTCTCTCTTGTATAGCTTTAATAAAGCAATGTTAAGCCATCTCTTGCATAACTTTACAGTTTAACAGATTGTAAATACAATTTAATACTAAACAATACAATAATAACTATCATGATAGCTATTAGCAACTTGTAAAATATCTTATCCTGTCAGGTTTAATCCAGTATTTCTGATGCACTAATACCTGTTTTCCCCTCCCCCCAAAATAGTATTGTCAAGAAGGAATGAGATATTATTTCTTCCTGTAGCTTTATTTTACACCCTTTTGCAATACATACTGCTCACACAGTCAGTGTAAACCTGAGAAGGTACCCTCCCCCATAGTACTGCACTATTCTTTATTTGTTTTACGCTGTGAGAATAAAATGTATGTCAGCCCATCACTTGTTAGTAAAAACTATGGACCTTTGTCTGATTTGATCATTTTTTATAAAGCTTTTGCTGTTTACTACTACTAGTAGTTATTTGTACCCTCCTGTATACTTTATTTGAACTGTATGTATATTATGGCCCATCTGTTGGCTATACTCTATGTCACTGAGGTATTTTACTTTTAACATTTACCTGCAAACAGATTATCAGTGACATATATGCACAATTGTGATGTTTTATTGTAATTACCAAATTGTGTTGTATTGTGTTGTATAGACTGTGGTGGTGGTGCTGCGGTAGCGTTGTCGCCTCACAGTAAGACATTGTCCTGTTTGATTCTCAGCTAGAGCGTCTTCTGTGTGGAGACATGCATGAATAGGCATACCTTCGTTGAAGATTGTGCATCAGGGCCGGCAACTCGGCACGTAAAGATCTACTGCCAATCATTAGCGGACCAGAGTTCTGCTGCGGCGACCCCTAACCGGGAAAAGCCGAAAGACACAACAACAACAACCAAATTGTGTTGTATGTGAACATTTAACAAGTATGTTTTAATAACAATAATGTTTTTGAAAAACCCAAGCCACTTGTCTGGCAGTCTTGTTTTTTTTTATCTTATCTGCTCAATATTTCCTGTAACTATTTATCCAGTCTAGGAAGGTCTGAGCTCAAATTTCACACTATGTAGACCATAGTTAATCCTTTTAGCATTTTTCCTTTAATCATCTGTTAATACACTTGTAATGTGATAGTAAAATGCAGTTATAAACCACTTAGTATTATATTTGTGATTTGCATAGCTATGCATTTATACTACATAAATAAACATTACTTTACAATTAACTTACATGGATTTCAGTATTTTATTATTTATTTAACTGCCCTGCCATTAATTTTACAAAGACTGCTTGACTAATACCATCTGTGATTTTATTTCTTTTTAAATTTGTTTATCAGAACTTTAACTGTTTAGTATGGTGTCATTATACAACTCTAAAAAACTGTAAAAAAAAACAAATAGATATTAGCTTAACTAACACATATTTATATTTACATTATTTATATTTACTGTTGTCTGCCTGTTATTCTTGTGCATTATAACAGATGTACTTTAGATGAAAATAAAATACATGCATGCCAGTCTTGTGACTTTAAATCTTTATACAAGCATGTCAGCCTTGTGACTTTAAACCTTTATTAACTAGAACTGTTTTGTATACATTTTGATTATGCTATGAGAATGGCAGTCATATGCTCTACTTTACTCTTTACTCTAGTACTGATAAATGTCTTGCTTTAACTGAATGGAAGTTTTAAACATTTGAGAATGATTTGTCCAGACATCAGATCCTACCATCCTACTATGTATGCTTAACCATTTTCAAAACACAAACATATTATAAAATATATCTCTTTTGTACAGATTAGCTGTAATTTCCTGTTCTTTCCCAATGTTCTCTTAAGCTAGCTGTTGTATGGAGGAAGTCAGTGTCTGTCAGTTCAGCTAATTTATTTCCTTTATCTTGTAACTGCTGTTCAAGAGTTTCCTGTAATGTTGCATGGTCTTTCTGACATTCTTTAGTAACCTGTTCTGCTGAATTTAAAACTCCTATGCACTTTTGGAAAAATGTTTGTATAACTTGTCTAAACTTCCTGAACTCATTGTGTCTGTCTCTTAGAAGTTTATTACATTCTTTTGTAACAAAATGTACTAGAGGTCCTGTCAGTAACTGATTTGACTCCTGTTGTAACTCTGAAATAAACCTTTTACATGTGGTGACAGGACATACCTGTTCAACATCTGAATATAATGGAAACACTTTACCCTTAGTTAATTTTTATCATGAAAAGGTCTGCCTTCAAAGTCTAAATATCATGAAATACTTTTTTATGACGTTGTACACAAAATGCAATTTCTGTTGAATCACACAATAAACATTTGTCATACCCCACATGGTTTCTTTGGGATACCAGTCAAATATTGTAATACATTTGTATAATGCCTTACTATCAACTTGCCCTGTTAAGGTTTTACATTTATGAATGTGCTGTGTATACCAACATAGCAATTTAAAAGGAAGGCTTGGCTTACACCTGCTTGTATTATGTCTACTAGCATCCATACTAAAAATGTGACATAGAAAAAAACTTACCAGTTAGCAAGAAAACAGGTGATCTGGCTGCTGTTGCTGATGGCTGGAAATTTTTCAGAGTCACTCAAGAAGCTGGGGAAACACCACAGGCAGCGAGATGCTGTGCAAGTAGATGTTCACCTTTTTTGAAGAATTAATGGCACTGTGACTTTCCTGGACTTCAGACTCAATCTGGATTCAGACGTCTGAAAAACTTTACTGCTGCAAGCTGCATAAACTGGAGTATCTCTGTTTAGGATTTACACATTCGTGCAAATGTTAGTTACTGCAATTTGACTGAAGTGACCCTGTGCAGGGCTTACCTCTCCCTCTGTGTTTGAACGCAGGTAGACTTGCCATTAAAAAATTAATTTTCAATGTGCTAAAGCAGGGTGCTGTTACTGTGATTTTTACTGTGATGGCTCTAAAGTCTTCTTAAGACACTCAGTCTTGCTGGCTGGGTTTTGCTGAAATCAAAGTTTGGTTATAGTTGCATTCACAGTCCGTTGCATACAGAAACTTGCAGAATATACACTGATGAGAGAATATACATTGCAGCACCAAACTCAGAGCAGTAACAAATAACTTTTTATAACAAACCACACGTACTAGTGTCGCAGCTTTAGGTACTGTTCTACTGTACTTCTTGAACAACATGGATAATGTGAGAGATACAATATTACCTCAGAACAAGTGTGTGTTCCTACACAGATAACTCTAACATAACTGAATTAATACAGATCTTATATACTGTTCTAGTCATGCACACACATATAGATTTCCTCTTGGTATTCTATTTTGGAGAATTGCTCATCCTGTTGCAGATGCTGACTTGATGATAGTATTTTTAAGCTTTCTTGTTTAACAATGTCGCATTTTTTCTCTTTGTCTTTGTATGAGAACATCTGTTCTTGTGCAAATGCTGACTTCAAACTTTCTTACATAACAATGTAATATGATAGAAACATGCACAGATTGTTTTCCTGTTGTCCACTCTTTACAGAAGCAGGTTCCTGTTTTTTACATTCTTGCCAAGTCTGTAAGAGGTCAGCTTTCTTGCTGACAGTGTGTGAAATGCTAACTGATATGTAAGAAAACATGTCATTAAGCAAATTCCTTATTTTCCAGGCCACAGTCATTTTAGTATGGATGCTAACCACATATTACTAAACTCTGTTTCTACATTTAAGCAAACTTTATTTTATACCTTATTTATTTTGCATATTTGTAACAGAATTACTTTCAACCTTAATATTTTGTTGAGCATATTCTTACACAAACAGATAAATTAGTAAATAAGTAAATCGGCTGACAAGTACTAATATACTGTATGGGACTAAGGTGAAACAAGCTAAAGACATACTGCTGATTATAAAGGAAGTAGTGGTTTCTACAGTGGGAAAAGCTATGTGATGTACAGGAAACATATCACAGTGTAAAGCATGAGGTCATGTGAAAGGTATTATAATTTGTGTGGTAAAGTTATTTTTTTAAACAGCCTAGGAGCATGTGTGGAACAAGGTGACAGTAAATGGATGGAGAGGAAAAAAAAACTAAAATTTCAGAAAAGGGTGAATAATGGTTGTCCCATAAGCAGGACATTACTTACTTTAGTAATGAGTACTATGGTAGTTGAGATTAGTAGGAAAGTAAGTTAAGCAAGGTGGGAGATAGTGGATGAATAAAGATACCTTATTTTATAGTATACACAGATGACTTGATGGTTATCAGGAAAAATGAATGATGGATGAAGGAAATCATTTTGATACTGGAAGACACATTAAGGGAAAGTGGATTAAAGTTAAGCAAAGAGAAAAATCAAGGTTTTTGGGGGTGCGACAAAAATAGGGTGCATATTTTACTAATCAGGAGATAGGTGTGTTAGGTGTTAGGTTTGAGCAGCAGAAAGTAAGAATGAAGCAGTGTCAAGAGACTTTGAAAGAAGTTATAAACCGTACTGAGATCTGAAAGCTTTAAACATGTTTTTGTATATGATTCATACATACACGTTAAGGAAGCTGATGTATATGAGAGGAGTACATACCTTTTCTACATGTAAAGAATATGAGTTATTAAAGATAATTTGGCTTTATATGAGTTCAAAGCTGAACCCAATTAAGCGAGGGTGGGGGTTATATTATAAGAGGAAATAGAGCAGGTTGGGATTAATCAATTCAGTAAAAACATACAAAACGGTGTTGCCTACAACCACTTGCTGTATTAGTGCACTCAGTAACTACAAATCACCATCCAAGGTTCCTGCACATAATAATCACCACCAAGTATTTGCTCTTTTATCTATTTCATTACTTAAGACTTCTTCAGAAATTTAAAATGTTAGGTGACATATACCATTTATATGTTATTAAAACTGACAAATGACAAATTTGAACCAATTCTCAACAATTATTACAATATCATAAAATGTACTGTTTAGAATATATTTGAAATAAATTTCTAATGACTTCATATTTTTGCTGCTCTGAGATTCAATAAACTACTGATGGAAACTGTTTCATTTATGCCAGGTTCCTTTCTTGCGTTAAAGAGCACCTGCCAATATATTTCATGGTACTCTAATACTGTCTCTCACTATCCCCCCCATTCTAACTGTTTTACTTTCTCTAATACAAAAAAAAAATTTTTTTTTCAAAAATCTGTACAATGTGTACTATGTTTGTATAGGGCTCTAGTGTTGTCTAATTTATGAATGTGGAAGGGTGTATACTCCTCCCATATATGCTCATATATCTGATGGCATAACTGTCATTCATTTATTTCCTCTGTAAACTTTGGCACTTTGCTATGAAGTCATTAGAAATTGATTTTGTATTGCAATTGCAATTGCCCCAACAGTATATAGTTTTCATGACATGCTACCTCTTTACAGTTCTCACTCACTTTCCATTCTGCCAGTGTTGGACCCTACAACTCTTATACTCCCAGGTTGTACCTCATGTTCCTTTTGTAAATGTTCGCTCTAATCACCATAAAAATAAAGTCCATATGCAATCCATATTTACGGACTTATTTCAATATAGAGTCTGTAGTGACAAATGTCTGACTGCATTATAATGTTAACTAGGCCCAAAGTTTTTATAAGTTCATAGGTTAGGCCTAGGTTAATTGCCCTTGCAGGCCATTTTAAGACTAGCCAATTATTCTATTTGGTGATTAAAATTAACCTATCCCATTAAACTTTAGATTTGCCTAACCATTCCCAAGACCTATATTTATATATTACTGTAGTGATAATTAATAGAGTAAAACACAGTTATCTGGAGGAGACTCATGCACTGGGACAAAGCATTTAGGAGCTGTCGCTGTCCATTAGTAGGACAGGGGGAGTCCTGGATTAAATCCAAGTTATGCTTGAATCTGGTCAAGAATTAACTTCGTTTTATGTGGATGGAGAGTCTGTTTCAGAGCAGTGGCATCTTCTGGGAGAAATATCTTTCCCTCCAAACTGTTCTGTTAATGTTGCAGAAGAGGGTTAGGTCCCTGGATCCCCTGGATCAAGTATTTTTAATACCATTGACTTGCAAATTTGAAATAAGTCCATCAGTAATGGGTCGGAGGATACATTGTATGCTAGCCACAGATCACCTCTTAGTAGTCTATGAGACTGAATATTGTGCCAGACCTTGAGGGGGTCCATATAGGCCATATCCTTTAGGCCTTGTATCTTTTTTTGTACTTCTTTTTACTCTGTATAAACTGTATGATTATGTTGCTGTTCATGTACACTTAAAACTGTGCTGGAGGTATTCATGAATCCAATTTCTTTTTACGTAATGATACTTTGTGATTTTTTTCTCTACAGAAAATGGTCTCTCTTCAGCTGGAATTTTCCAGTTATTAAAAATAAATAAATAAATAAAAAGGTGAATAAACTTTAGAGTCATGGTCCATATATCTCAACTGCCTAGCATTAAAACCCATAACACTGACCTTTAAAAACATAGCAGAGGATCAGGAAAAGGAGCCATTTCTTATTTTTCCACAATAGAAGTTCTTCCTATACTATACTCCTATAGTAAGTGATGGGGGAATCTTTGTATAAGATTTGCTTAATTATTTAATAAGGCATGTTCTCATAACCAGGTCTGACTTTATAAGGAAATCAGCAAATCTAGGAGGAATAAGGCTAAATCTGAGGACTGAAATCATAGGACTATGCCTAAATCATAGTAGCTGAGAGGCATGTGTAGATCATTGCTGCTGAGAACTGCTTCTGCCACTGTAATAGTCTAAAAGTGACAAATCATCTTAATGTTAGAATACTTTTATACATGGTCACATGCTTACAAAATGATGGCTTCAGTGTGTTTTTAAGTCCGACAAGAAATCCATTGGTGGCAAGGATTTCTCTCGCTTAAAATGTAATAGTGATATTCTAAATATTTTGCACTGTTTTGTTTTGACATATTACTTGCCATGGTCCTGGGGTAAGCTCTAATGTATTTACTGCTGTACCAAAATCCAGAAGTCCAAGACAGTAATAAAATATTGAAGGTCTAGCACAGTCATAATGAAAATCTTGAAAATAGATGATCCAAAACTGGTTTTCTACCTGGCCAAATCAGCAATTTTTTTTTTTTTGCTGTTTCCTTCTAATTTGGTTATTTGAAACTAGAACAAAAGGGTAAACACAAAAGAGTATTTAAAATGCATCTGACAATTCCACAAAGTCAGTGTTTTTCTGGAGCAGCAAGTATGCTTTTAGTTGCTATAATGATTAATTTGTAGGTAATACTTTAGTAGCAGTATGTCTAGTCAATATAAGTAGAAATACAACACTGAACACTGTCAAACTGCTGTACAGAGTTATATAGCCTGCTGTAGAATGCTTAATGGTTTGTTACAAGTGATGCTTATGTTTTGGTGTTTTTTTGACTCTCCACAGCTGACCATCAGTACCTCCCATTTCTCTCCTCTTCTCTTCTGAGATCGCTGGACCACTAATATGTTGCCCCGAGTTAAGTTTTACACATATCTGGTGTCAGGAGAGCAAGGAACCTGAGGTAGTGTCAAACTATTGCCTGGGACAGTTTTTGCAGCCTAATTCCCTGTTCTCTCCACCCTTTGAGTGCTTTTGTCCTATACCCAAGGGCTGACATGTCATGCTTCCACATGTTTTTCAGCCATGAACCCTGAACCTACAGTACAACACCTTTTCATGAGTACCCAAATTTCACCAAGAATCTGTGACTGTGCATCTGACAGAGCAGCTACCCAGGCTGGACATGCCCACCTCCACCACAACCATCACCACCACTACCATAACTGTTCTTGTCATCACATCTGATGGATACATTACATCCTTGACCTTATAAATATGTCATTACAGAATGTTTCTCAATAATCTTGCTGTCAGGCATGCAGTATTAGCATAGACCAACCATATGTTTCACAAAAGCTAATAGTTGCTCTTGGAGTTGGATTACATGCAAACACCCTACAATAGGTACCACCCAATACTTTAACTCTCTGTACAGGCTCACTTTCTCTGTTTTAGGGCTCTTGACTCTACAATCATTTTAGGATCTTTACTCTTCCCTCTAGGTACCCACCGTCTATATTTAAATCAGCATGGCATTAATTTCCATGGTTAGAATGTTGGGGGAAATAACTGGTATTCCCCCTTTAAAAGTATAAATGGCAAACAACTACATCATACCATGAACTTAAAGTAGAATATAATTTGGATAGGGGTCCCATTATTTATTACTATCACTCATTTCCCTTTATAGATCTATTATGAGTCCTCAGTCAATCAGCTTAGTTTTATATGTAGTGTTTGTTCAGGGGTTCTAAGATCAGTTTATGCATTCAGTAAGGGAAGGGATGAGTGGATCAACCTTAACTACTACCCTGTTGAGGGAAGTGTGCTATAGGTTCATAGGTTCATAGGTGTGTACTAGGCTAATGGCCCTGGAGCCTTTACAAGCCTAGCCCATAGGATTAACCTAGTATCATGCCACCCAACCTTAGTTCCCAGTGCCTCTGTCATGTAGAGCCACTGGAGTGATCCCCAGGGTGAATTTTCTATTTCCCATCCACTCATCAAGATTTCTCTTGAAGAGTGCAAGTGAATGCTATGTTTAACGTGTATGGGAAGTCTATTCCATACCATGGGCAGACTCTTAGTTTTGAACCTGTCCCTCCAGCACATTCTGTTGATTGTGGTAATGAGGTTGAGGTCTCTGGAACGTGTGGTGTGGAGGGATTGGGATTTCTTTAGCTGTAGCATTTTTAACAGAGCTGGGTCAGACATGGCTTTGTAAATCAGGCAGAGATCACCTCTTAGTAGGTGATATGAGACAGAGAATAGTTGGAGTTTTTTGAGTCTGTCCATGTAGGACAAGTGTTTAAGGCCTAGGATCCTCTTTGTGAGGTGCTTTTGTGGCCTCCCCAGTTGTTGCAGGTGTCTAGTGAGGTACATGCCAAATGGGGCATTGTACTCGATGATTGGCCTAATGAGGGAAGAATAGAGGGAGACAATAACCTCTTTCTTCCCGGATGCAAAACTCTTAGTATTGAAATGTGCCACACAGAAGGACTTTCTGACCACAGTACCAATGTGGTGGTCAAAAGAGAGGTTGCTGTCAACCTGTGTTCCCAAATCTCTTATAATGCCTTCTGTGTTCAGTGGACTACCATCAATATGGTAATTCATGGGAAATGGGTTTTTCCCAAAGGGGATGACAACATATTTTTTGGCATTGAGCTTAAGGGCATGGTTCTGACACCAGTCATTGCTTTCAGTGAGGTCTTTCTGTAGGATGTCAACTAAACTTGGGGAATTAATAATGGCTCCCAACTTGCAATTGTCTGTGAACTTTGTCAGCCAGAGTTCCTTCTTGTTGGCCTGGACTTCTGAGAAGTAGATACCAAACAGGAGGGGACCCAGGACCGATCCCCGTGGGACTCCACTCGTAACTGGTTGTCAGTCTGACTTGGATTAAGCTACTTCCACACTCTTGGTTCTATCTGTGAGCCAGTTTGCAACCCACTGAGTGATATAGGGGTTGACGCCTAGCTTAGTGAGTTTTTCTATGATTCCTGAGTGGGGAATGGTATCAGAGGCCTTGGCCAGATCAAGGTAGGCTGTATGAACCACCTTGCCTTCATCCACAGCTCTGGTGACTAACTCAAAGAAGTCGACCAAGTTGAGCATGCATGATCTACCCTTCAAAAAAACCAAACTGTGTGGGATCCAGAGTTTGGACATTCCCTATATCCTTGTTTATTAGGTCCGTGATGATGCGTTCCATAGCTTTGCATATCAGACTTGTCAGACTAATGGGGCAATAATTCCCAGGGTCTGTAGTCTCTCATCCTTTGTAGAGAGGGATGACTATAGCAGTACGCCATTTTGTAGGGACAAAGCCTGAGGTGAGGCTGTGATTGAACAGGGCACACAGGTGAGGTGCCAGCTCACTCTGTAGTCCATGTAGAACAAAGCCAGGGATATTGTTAGGTCCCATAGAAGCTGTATTTTTGGCCTTGGCCAGTGCTGTTTTAACCTGTGCAGCAGTAATACTGGGTGCCTAGCAATCTACTTTTATTATGATTGGTCCTTTGGGGGGGGGGGGGTAAAGTTGGCACTGAATCTGTTGGCCAGTATATTGGCAATATCTGTTGGCTTGGAAAAAATTAGGAGATACCATTGTGCAGTACCTCAGAGCAAATCTGGGTATTGACATGGAGATTCTTTACATAACTATAGAAGGCCTTGTGGTTGTCTTTACTATCTGCTGCAATTCTATTTTCATAGCTAGCTTTAGAGGATTTGATGAGGGATCTCAACTTTTTGTTGAGGCTGATAAGGGAGTTTTTCTAGTCTTGGGACTTCACTTTATTCCACATCAGTTTCCTCCTTCTGTTGTAGACTTTGTTTATTGCAGGGGACCACCAGATTGGCTTCCTTTTTTTGGGAGGAGAGTGTCCTGTTGTATTGGGTATGGCGAGATCCATGCATTTGTGTACGTGTTCATACCATGCATTGGTGTATGATTCAGCGGTCATGCAACCATTCTCCATTTGCATTGGTGCTGTGAAGTTATCCACCTCTGTTTTTAGTAGCCCAAAGTTAGCTTTGGGGAAGTTTTTCATGATGGTTACCTTTGCGGGGGTGAGGGGTTGGGAGGGATGTGGATTTCCAAGGTGATTAGTTTGTGGTCGGATCTAACCAGGGAGGAGTTGACTATTGGTGTAGAGCAATGGTCACCCATGTTAGTAATGACCAGGTCAAGGATGTTGCTACCTCTAGTGGGGGTAAGAACAAGCTGGTCCCGGGCATTGGAATTAATGAATTCTAGGAAACGTTGGGCAAGTTTATTGGTACATGAATAGTTTTTCCAGTTAATGGAGGGGTAGTTGAAGTCACCCAGTATGAGAGTGTTAGGTTGGACCCTAATATTCTCCAGGGTGCTTAGGAATGTGGAGTATGAGTCTTGGGACATGGTTGGGGACCTATAACAGGCTATGACCTGAATCACTGTCTTACCCAATGTTAGCTGCACCTGAAGTATCTCTGATGTGTTATGTTGGGCTACCAGTCTGGAGGTGTGTGCATCCTTTATGAATATGGAAACTTCACCACCTTTGGAGCTTCGGTCCAAGTTCTATAATATGATATCTGTCTATACACATGCATTCTAGTGAAATGGGAAGGAACTTATAGATGTAAAGGCCTCCAAACTTCTAGGATTCCCTCAACTATAACCTCAGCTCCCAAATGGAGTATATTTGCCAGAAAGTGTTTCCATTAGCTTTTTTCTTACTCCAGATGTTTTACCTAATTGGCTCCCAACAATGGTCCCTTTATGTTGGCATTTAAAGACTGATATGTACATTCTTAATTTGGAACATATAGTATAATATGGAGATATCCTTTTTTACAGAAATTTTGCAGTGTTTTGGGGGTAAATTAGATACTCCCCGGGATATACTCCCCGGGATTCATGAAGCTTGCACCATGCGCCGGAGTAGCGTCGGTGATCTAGGGCCAAATATGGCCGTCGAACGATTCAGGTAAGAGCTGTTTCCACGTGCACTACCAGCGTACGCCAGAGCTGCGCAGCTCATGGTGCTTGTATGCTAATTACCCCATGTACAGCAGTGTAGCATGTAAATGAAGGTATATAGTGATTCATGAAGTGGTGCAGGAGTAGCGTAACCATGCAGAAATGTAAACCGAAAAAAGGTTTACATTTTTTCAAACAGAACATCGGAGCCATGAAAACAGACCAAACTTACGTATTACAATGTTAACATATGCCAATGGCTAAAGATACAGCCAATGGCATAAAAGAACACGCACAACACATAAAAAATAACATTTAATGTCATGGCCACACTAACGCAAAGTACAACCGCAGTGCATGGGTGCGCAAATGGGAACACAAGGAAAATATATTTAGATGTCATAAAACTGTAATGTAACACAAATCATGATTTTGCCATAATAGTCAATGGTACGTATGCTACATCACAACCAAGGCGCAAGGGTTGCTAAGGGTCTTTGACAGTGTTCTGCATGGTAGCTAGGAATTAGTAGTCAATGCCATGCAAATGAATCAAGTAATACTGAATCGCAAATGTCCCGCCGGTGTAAGGATGTACGACATGGTGCAGCGGTACAACACCGAGGAGTGGCCTGGAGGTAAACATGACATCATGAGAGGTGTGCGCCGCCATAGCTGTAAGCACATTGGAGCATTGGTAATCCAGGTTGCCTGTTGCTAAGCAAAGCCACAGGATAGGGGTGTGTACCTAGCCATAGCTATGCTTAGCTGAGAGCACACAAGGTGACCGAAAATGCATGTGAACGTGGATGAAAATGTGCTCAAAAGCCAGAATCTGGGCGTGCACGGCGCGCAACTTAGGTGAAACAGGAAGGTTACAGGAAGACAATAAGGAAATGCTGTTGCATGGTAATTGGAGTACATATGAGTAATTAACATCTAGAAAATCACAGTGGGCCATACACACCAGCTAACAAGGCTGCTAGCAGCTACCTGCAGAACAGGAAATGGGAGGTGCCATACAGCAAAGAAAAGAGAACTGTCACAGCAGAACAAAGTAAACGTTTGCTGTGGATCAGCTACATAACACATTTCCCAACACAATCCTGGGTTGTGGAAGCAGAAAACAAGAAAGGCTGCAGCTGGATGCATGCCTGACAATGGGAGGTGAATCGCATTGAAAATAGAAGTAAAGGGCAATAGATGAATCACGGCAGACAAGTGTAAGTCAACACCAAAGGCCCCACAATAGCAGTACCTGCTGTAAAACCAATAATTAAGATACAATGCAGCTGGAATAGCACAAACACACCCAATTACACCAGCATCATCCATTGCACAATAGTATAAGGTGTGAAAGCCCCCCCCCCCACACACACACACACTTGTGTATTCCCAGGCACTCTGCACCATTGGTGTATACAGACAGGGAACTTTTAATATGTATATGTTAGGAGCTGCCATAGCTTTGATTCACCAGCATGTGTTGGAGACTGATGGTGGTGTGGAGGATGATGCTGACAACCATCTCAGGCACTGGAGGAGGAGATGAGTGTTCAGACTCAGGGTAACCTACCAGGGGCTACATGATCTGGAGATAGTAGAGCGTTACAGGGTGGACAGGGACATCATACAGCAACTTGTTGAGCTGTGCCGGCCATGCCTCAGAGCCAGAAGTAACAGAGGAGAACACATCCCAGTGGACACGAAGGTATGTGTAAGCTTGAGAATACTAGCCACAGGTACCTTCCAAAGGCCAACTGGGGATATCATGGGGATCTCACAGGCATCAGCATCCAGGGTACTCCACCAGTTCCTGGATGCCATGTACACACCAATGAGCACATACACTTCCCCTGAATGCAGGAGGAGTTGACCAGCAATATGCATCTCTTCCACCGTGTGGTGGACTACCCGGAGGTACTGGGTGCAATAGACTGCACGCATGTACACATCAAGTCACCACCCGGTGAGCAGGGCAGGTGCTACATAAACCGCAAGTGATTCCCCTCCATCAACTGCCAGGTCATGTGTAATGCCCAGGGCATTATCATGGATGTGTGTGCCGGCAGTCCTGGAAGCTATCACAACTCCCACATCTGGCATGCCTCACAGCTGTATAAGGTATTTGCCATGGGGACATCCCATATGGCCACCTAGTGGGGAATGCTGGCTATGCACTGGAACCATGGATGATGACACCCATCAAAAATGCACACACAGCCACGCAAGAATGCCATAATGAGGCACATGCAGAAACCAGAATCATCATAGAGCGCTTGTTTGGGATGCAGAAGTCATGGTTCCGTTGCTTGGACATATCTAGTGGAGCCTTACAGTACTCTCCAGGAATGTGTGCCCACATCTTCATAGTATGTGCCATGCTACACAATATGATCCTGTGGAAACAGCTGCAAAAGGGACAGAATGGTGAAGGCCCTCACAGCACACCACCATTGCCAAGGGTCCCACAGGCACAGGGGGGCTCAGACCATGAACACCCTGTGCTAGCCCCAGTAGGCAGACTGAGGCATGTCCAGTATGCCCATGCCTTGGCAAAGAGGGAACGTATAGCACACACACTGACAGTGTAGGCACTCATGGACTGACACCCTTCTCCACCTGCACACACAGCAAACATGGATGGCACACACACACGACCACCTGTAAATTGTCATGTATAGGTGGTCTACTGTCTGCATCCTACATAGGTAGCCCTCAACTATTGTACACACAACCACCATTGGCACAAGGTAAGTCAATGCCTGAACAGTATATTAAGCTATCAGCATGTGTCCATACTGTATGTACAGGTTCATTGATACATAGTAGGTACATGGCCAACTGCCAAGGCCACTCATAAGCATAGGCAAAACGTGTCTGCTGTTGCCACCCCATCGATCAACTAAATGTCCCTCTGTGGAGCAGAGCCACTTGTGGGATCCCTGGGGTGTAGCTACTGTTCACCACCCACTCTGCAAGGATTCCCCAGAGTGTTAGTGAGGGGTTTTGTATAATGTAATCAGGGATGTTTTTCAAAATAATGGGGAGGATCCCCTGACAGGAATCTTCACAGATGTGTACATGTTACATAGTATACCTTAAACACAGCTTGCATATATAGGTAGTTCTCCACAGAATAAACATGTGGAACACACAACCGCTGAAATGTGCGTCCATCACCCTTGCACTACCAGTGCCTGCTCTGAGAGGTAGGATATCACTGCCAGGATTAGAACACGCAACCATGTACACATTCATCACAATAACATACCACTAAGCTACCTGAGATGTACCAATGGCAGTCGTGTATACTGACAAGATAAAACACAAAAGGTAGGAACGTGTAGAAATAGGACAAACTGGCATGTACACAATGAAAGGTGTATGTTTTATACATATATATATATATATATATATATATATATATATATATATATATATATACACACAATCACAGAGAGAGAGAGAGAGAGAGAGGGAGAGAGAGAGAGTTATGTCGATATATGGGGATATACATATATATGTAGATATATAGATAGGTTAACAACATCTACATAACCATGGAGGTACATATAAATGGGATACCTACCACATAACTACTGCTTTACATACCGACGCACGTAATCCCGAGGCTTAAGGTCCGAAAGAACACAGTTCCGAAACACCAGATGCATGAGGTGTAATCTCACGATGTTAATGGACAGTTAGTCAGTGCTTCTGGTGTTGTGGTTTGGGTAGGTTACTGTGTGTGTGTGTTTCTTAGGGCTATAGTGTGTGTAAGTGTGTGTTCTGTGTGTCGATGTCAGTAATGTGGGGTATGGGTGTCTGTTTCCGGGACTGTGTGCATCGGAACACTGTAGTTTCAGAATTACGTAGGTCTCCCATATACAGCGGTTGAAGTGTTCACATATGTGTATAACATAGACCATAGCAATCACACATTCCACCACTACCAACTTTTATGAACAAAGGATATGGAGAGTATATGCCTATACACCATTACAAATATGTGCTATGGACATGAGCCAATGATAGTGTTACCACTTGTTCCACTTTGCGAGGGACACTCCCTTTTTGGGCGGTTGTGTCCTGACCAAATATATTAAACGTGGCAAATGTCCTGGGATTGTAGGACATAATTATGTCCCATATGTACTGTAATAGTTGCATACAATAGTTATTTCTGTATCTAAAGTACCTACATGGTACAGGAAACAGGATAAGCTACTAAACTGCTACAAGAATAAGCTTATAATTAGGGAAGAAAGGAAAGTTCTATCCCTTGTACTGACCGTGGGTTTGTGTCGGCCTGTAAAATCAGATGTGTGGACCGAAAAGGACCGACTATGGACATATGAAAAGGTGGCAACCCTAGCCAAAGAGGGTCAGTCACCAACACAACTACGATGACTGCAAATACGTATGACAGAAATACACAGATATCATGTAGCAACACGTTATTACATTCAGATGTATTACCGAAGGGATTAAAGGACTAACATCACCTGCATGCTATACAGGAACCACATAACAGTGCCTTAATGAATCAGCCTGCAAATACCATTGTAGTTGTCCACAAAAGGATAGGTGTTCAAATAGGGAAGGAACCCTCATGCACATAACAATTATGTATAAAAACAGTTCCTACACACCTGCATTTGCTAAGCACACCCAGCAACATCACCCCCACACCCAAACATATTACAATACAAACTGTAATAACATCACAAATCATTCACATACTGTACGACATCTGCAGAAGCCTTAACATACCTTGTCAGAGACACATTAACATGGCCCTAAGTGAAATAGCGGCTGTTATACAATGGAACAGCTGCTGATGTAATAGGGTTTGTTTACACTAATCCCATTTCAGAGGGTTGTGCGTACACCGGGATGTGTTAGCAATTAGTGAGTAACAACACAGTATGCTACACTTGTACACCAAATCAAGGATGTCCGGTGAGCACACTGTACATCACATAACAGTTCATGCATAGCCATACGGCCTTGAGCTGGCCAAACATCCTTGCCAGACTTAAACATCTGCAGAAGTATCTAGTACAAACAAACCCTGCATAAGTAGCACTGTTCTGAAATATAACAGCGGAACATTACAAATAGCATTGAAATACAAACCAAAAAGGATTGAATCAACTGTTAACGATACATTGGGTTACTAATAAGTTATGTAGAACAGTCAGTATGTCTGTGTATGTAGTACTATTCTGCAGTATTTAAAGTGCATGCAATCCATATAGTGGAAACAGTTATCTTGTAGTGATGTATTGTTGAGCATAGTCACGCTTGTAGTATTTGTGTGCACTGCTGTAGGTCACAAGGCAAACACCGCATACACCACAAGGGATGCTATATAAGGGCTTTGAACAGAAATACTCCTCACCCACCGACGTCAGTGGCAGGGTTGGTCCAACAAGTATGTACTATAACAGGGGATAGTATATGTTGATATATTGTAACTGTAGCCATATGTACGGGTGTAATACAGAGAATAACATGTGGAAGGTCGGGCCACTATGCAAGTATGTTTTGCATTGTGGGATATTGTGGCAATAACTGTGTAATGTACAGTATTGTAGGCAGATATGTATTACAAGCTACATAGCATTACTGTAATGGTAGGCAAACATTAGTTATGTCAATCGGCATTTACAATACAAAGTAACAGGATACATATGTCTTTTAGTGAGCCGACACTTTATCAGCATGATAGCAAAGTAAAATGGAAGAGCTATTTAGCTATCCATGCACACAAGACATGTAATATGTGCAAAGGTAGGTAATAGGCTGTCTTACCAAGGGTATCTCTAAGCCTAGCTAGTGTGTGTTGTCTTTCGCCACCCCCATAGGTCAGTTCCCTGTGCCTCTGAACGCAGAGCCAAGAGTTTCCTGTGCCTCTGTCCAGCAGAGCCACTGCAGTGATCCCAGGGTACATGTCTGTCTCCCATCCACACGGCAACATTTCCCTTGAAGAGTGCTCATGAGGGGCCCTGCCTGATTTACATTGGAATCACATTCAAAAGCATAGGGAGTGTCCGGGTCAGGAATCTGTTCGTTCAGCACGTCCTACTCATCGTTATGGTTAGGTGTATATCCCTAGAGCATGTGGTTCTCAGGGGCTTCTGTTTAGGTGGAGCATATCCAGCAATACAGGGTTGGACATGGGCCTTGTATGTCAAGCAGAAATCACCTGTGAGTATGCGGAATGCAACTGGGTACAGCTGGAGTTTCGTAGGTTGGGCTGCATAGGTCATCTGTTTGAGGTCAGTAATCCTCTTGGTGTGGTACTGCTGTGGTCTTCCAAGCTGTTGCAGTTGTCTTGTAAGGTATATCCCAAATGGGGTGTTGTATCCTTTAATGGGTCTGATATGACATGTGTAGAGTCTCAATGGCCCCTCTGATCTGGATGCGAACCCATTAGAGATTAGGGGGGCCATGTAGAAGGATATTCTAACCACCTTGTCATTATAGGTATCGAAGGAGAGATTGCTATCTACTGGTGTTTCCGGATCCCATAATACCTTTTTTGTATGTAGGGGACTAGCACCTATGTGGTAGTCTGCGGGTAATTAGTTATATCCAAAGGGGATGACTATGCACTTTTAGGCATTCAGCTTGATGCCATGATATTAACACCAGGTATCCGTCTCAGTGCGACCCTTCCAGAGGGTGCCTGTAACACCTGGGGAAACAATTATGTCCCCTAATTTGCAGTCGTCTGCAAACCTTTTCAGCCAAAGCTCTCCTGTGCTTGTCTGTACATCAGAGAAGTATATACCGAACATGAGGGGTCCTAGGACTGAGCCCTGGGGGATGGCAGTTGTAACTGGTATACAGTCGGACCTAGGGTATGCTACTCCTACTGTGTGTGTTCTGTCCGTGAGCCACTTTGCAAACCATCACATGACGTAGGGGTTAATGTTCAGGTGAATGGGTATGTTGATAATACCAGAAGGAAGAATGGTGTTGAAAGCCTATGAGAGATCTAGGTAGGCTGTGTGGACCTCTTTATCCTCATCTAATGCCTTGGTAACTGTCTCTAAGAAGCCCACCAGGTTTAAGAGGCATGGTCCAGCCTTAACAATGGGTTGGGAGGTATCCAATGTCTCTGACAGTGATCCATGATGTGCACCATAGCCTTGCAGACCAGGCTAGTCAGGCCTATAGGGAAATAGGTTCCGTGGTCCATTGTGGCGCCACCTTTGTGGAGTGGGATAACTGTTGCTGTGTGCCATTTGGGGGCACTATGCCCGATGTGAGGCTATTATTGAACATGGTGCGTATGTGAGGAGACAGTACGAGCCGAAATTCATGTAAAATGCAGCCTGGGATGTTGTCCAGTCCCATGGATGCTGTGATATTGCCTTCAGAGTGTGCAGCTTTGAGAAGGATCTGCCAGGATGTTGCCAATATCCATTGTTTCTGTAATGTTCGTGGCTTTGTGTTGTAACTCAGAGCAAATCTGGTTGTTGACATCGAGGCTCTGTGGTTGTTATTGGTATTAGTTGCATTAAAGTGTTCATAGCTAGCTTTGGAGGATTGTATAAAGGATCTCACCTTCTTACTGAGGCTGGCCAGGGATCTCCCCCACGCATGGTATTGTACTCTCGTTTGCAACAGTGTCTTCCTCCTGTAGTACAATATGTTTATGGCAGGGGACCACCAGATTGGTTTAGTTAATTATAAGTATAACGTTCTGGTTCTGTTTGGATAGCACAAGCCATGCACTCCTGTAAGTGCTTATAGAGTGCATTTGTGTAGGATTCAGCAGTTGTAACAGTACTGTCCATCTGCATGGGTGTCATGATGTCCACCATGTCTACCTTAAGAAGCATGTAGTTGGCCTTGTAGGCATATTATACTGTGGTTCGCTTAATGGGGGTAGGTGCAGGATGTGGATATCAATGGTGTTCAGCACATGGTCTGATCGGACCAACGAGAAGTTGGCTTCACGTGTGGAGCACCATAGGTTCATAGGTTCATAGGTTCATACTAGGCTATCTGCCCTGAGGCAATTTTAAGCCTAGCCCGATTCTGTATGGCTTACGCCACCCCTTGATTTGAGTATACTGTGCCCTTTTTAAGGTTTAGTTTACTGTGCCTCTGTCTAATAGTGACACGGGAGTAATCCCTGGGACAAACCTACGATCCCCCATCCACCTATCGAGATTCTTCTTGAAGAGATTCAGTGAGGTGCTCTGCCTCACATGAACTGGAATTCTATTCCAGAGCGAAGGGAGTCTCTGGGTTATGAACCTGTCCCTCCAGCAAGTTCTATTTATTTCTGTGCTGAGGTTCAAGTCCCTCGAGCATGTGGCTCTAAGGGATTTAGATTTACTGAGGTGGAGCATGTCCATTAATTCTGGATTTGACATAGCTTTGTATGTCAGGCATAGATTGCCTCAAGTAGGCGGTATGCAACTGAGTAGAGCTGGAGTTTTTAACCGAGCAGCATATGGCATCTGTTTGAGACCCTTGATCCTCTTGGTGAGATACTTTTGGGGTCTTTCTAATTGCTGCAGGTGTCGGGTAAGGTACATCCCAAAAGGGCATTGTATTCTATGATGGGCCTGATGAGGATGAATAAAGGCACGATTACCTCTCTTGATCTAGATGTGAAACCCTTCATGATGAGGTGGGCTATGTAGAAGGTCTTTCTAACCACTTTGGCAATGTGGTTTTCAAAGGAGAGATTGCTATCAACTTGGGTCCCCAGTCCCTAATAACTTTCTCTGTACTTAATGGGTTTCCTATGTGGTAATTTGTGGGCATATTGTTTTGCCAAACGGTATGACTATACATTTTTGGCATTTAGCTTTAAACCATGGCACTGGCACCAGTTATCCGGCTCTGTGAGTCCTATTGAAGGATGTTCGTGTCAGTTGGAGAGTTGTTTATGGCACACAGTATGCAGTCGCCTGCGAACTTGGTGAGCCATAGTCCTCCCACATTTGCCTGTACCTGAAAAGTATATACCGAACAAGAGTGGTCCCAGGACAGAACCCTGTGGGATGCCACTTGTGACCGGTTTCGAGTCTGACATGGCGCCAGCAACTCTCACGCTGTGGGTTCTGTCTTTGAGCCAGTTTGCGACCCATCTTGTGACATAGGGGTTTATATTTAAGCTGGATAGCTTATCTATGATGCCAGTGGGTATTGTGTCAAATGTCTTTGCAAGGTCCAGATAGGCTGTGTGGACTACCTTCCCTTCATCTATGGCTTTGGTGACTGTTTCGAAGAAGTTGACCAGGTTCAAAAGGCAGGATCTGCCCTTGACAAAGCCGAACTGGGTAGGATCTAGTGTCTGTAGGTCCCCAGTGTCTTTATTTATGAGCTCCATGATGATCCTCTCCATAGCCTTGCAGACTAAGCTAGTCAGGCTTATGGGGTGATAGTTTCCAGGGTCCGTAGAGGCTCCACCTTTGTGGAGTGGGACCACTGTTGCTGTACGCCATTCTGTGGGCACATATCCTATAGTGAGGCTGAGATTGTATAGCTGTTTTATTTGAGGGATTAGTTCCTCTTAGAGTTCATGTAGGATGCAACCTGGGACGTCATCTGGTCCCATGGTAGCAGTGTTTTTTGCTTTGGAGAGGGCAGCCTTCACTTGAGCATCAGAGATGTTTGGGAGGCAGCCCTCTGCCACAATAGATACTTGCTCTTTTGGAGGGAAGGGGTGGAGAAGTTTGCACTGAACCTGTCTGCCAGGATATTGGCGATGTCTATGGGTTCAGTGTATTTTTGTCGCTTAGAATCAACTCAGAACAAGTCTGGGAGTTGCATCCCAGGTTTCTAACATAACTGAAAAAGCCTTATGATTGTCTTTGGTGTCCTGTGCAATTTTTCTCGAAGCTGGCCTTGGAGGATTTTATGAGGGATCGTAATTTTTGCTAGTACTGATCAGAGATGCCTTCCCTATTAGGGATTTTGCTCTATCATGTAGTAGCTTCCTCCTTCTGTTGTACAGTTTATTTATGGCAGGGGTCCACCAGACTAGACGTCTGCCTTTGGATGATTGGGTCTTGGTTTTGTTTGGGATAGCATGATCCATGCATTCCTGGAGATGTCCGTAGAATGCATTTATATAGGATTCTGCAGTTTGGGCCGTAGTTTCTACTGGCCCTGGGGCCTTGAAGGATACCACTTCAGTTTTGAGAAGTGAGAAGTTCGCGTTTGAGAAGTTTTTCACTGTGGTTTTCTGGGCTGGGGGTGGGGTCGGGATGTGGACATCCAGTGAAATTAATTTATGGTCTGATCTTACCAATGAGGGATATACTTCTGGTGTGGAGCATGTTGGTAATCACGCATGTTGGTAATGTCTAGGTCTAGGATATTGTTGCCCCTGGTGGGTGTGTGGATATGTTGAGTCAGGGCATTGGTGTTTATGAATTCCAGAAACCGTTGACCTAATGTGTTGGTACACGAGTAGTTTTCCCAGTTAATGGTGGGGTAGATACAGTGAGGCTTATGTGATGAGTGTGGTGTTGCGACTGTGTACCTTCTCCACATGACAGTCAGGCTCAGGCTTGGTTGGAGTGACCTTTACCTCCAGTTTGGCTAGATGATTGCATCTCTCACAGGTTGTAGTGTTGGGTGGTAGGCAGAGAGGCTTGTATGTGTACATGATGCAATGTGTACATTGCTTCAAGATGTCCAGATTCATCAGATAGACAGGTGAGAACACTGGCAGTTGACTCTTGGACATGCCTGAATATAGAACTACATTCACCTAGATAAGTGAGGAAAGTTAGTACAACAGCTACATTACTCTACGCAAGTGAGAAAAGTATGTACAAAACCTGTTCACCCTTACCTGTAGGTGATGTGGAAGATTGAGTGCTATAGTAATCATTAACTTACGTACTGTTTACAAGTCCTGAACAAGTGCTTAGCATGAATAAGCAATCCAGATAGGGTCTTGGATAATATAAAAACTGGTCCCCTCCCCCCAACAGGTACACGAGCATATATCCATGTACATCACAGGGCCCCTGTATCCACAACTATGCAGGTACATGCTGCACTCAGTCTGCATGGGACCTGCCCACATCATAGGTTGTATCATACACATATGGAAAAACAAGATGCTCTCCACGTACACATCATGTAAAACATAGCTCCATGTCAGGTTGTGTACACACTGAATGGTGCACACCAACAGGTATCACAACCCAACACAGGGGGAGACACAACTGATAATGGGAAGTACTGCACTACTACCCTGCTGAGTCTGGTCTGGAAGGCCATGAACCTTGATCACTTAAGTGATGTCAGCAGTACAGATGTAGATGACAGCATGGTTGATGTCCCACTGCATATCATAACCTTCCCAGGCCATAGGACATCATCACCCATACTGTGTACCACCTACGCTCGGTATACTAGATGTACATTCCTATGTCACAGGAGTGTTTAACAACAGGACTGCTAGCAGAAACAACACTACAGAAGGTGTCTGAATAATGCATGATCATCATCACACTAGTGGCAGCTACAGTATGTCAGGGTTAATGAACTCTATTCCCCCTCATTGTAGTCCATATCTCACAGACAAACAGAAGGCACTTGCCTATTGAAGTATGCAAATGACTATGACCTAGGAGCAATAGCTGACTCGCATTGTCACCCCTATGTTAATAACCCTGTACCCATGAACTACCATCTAGGCAGTGGTCATCATAATGGACACATGTGTGAGGGATGCAGCCGGGCAGTTGTCTTTCCTGTGATAGCTATGTCACCACATCCATCAGGGAGTCATATGTGGCAACCCTAGTAATAATAGGGTGCCATTCATGAATATAGAGATCATTGCCCAGCCATACAGACCACTCAAGTGACCCATATCAGATCACATATTTCCTTTAAGGGGTATTGGCTTTGTGCAGATGGCCTACACCAGCCTTCCCATTCCTCATCTCCACTATGTAGGATGATGCATACCCTGAATAAATCCATGTCCAACCCAGTGATGTCGGACATGCTACACGTACTCATCCTGATTTCGAACACATACTTCATGGACATCCACCTACCACATGCATGACAGATCCTTGTCCCATACACTTGACATAATCCTGTCATACTATGCATTCCTGTCCATCAAAGCTGCACATCGCTCCCCTCTCAGACATGGTGTGATGACCGCATGGTAACGCATGGTATATGTATCATTAACCCTGTGGATCAGTAATGTGGCACTGCTCCAGCTGGCCCCACAGACCTGCCTGTCGGCTACTGCCAGGTAACCTTTCATCCTAGATGCATACATGGCCCATGGCATATAGCCCACTAGTTGACTTTGACTGTACATGCCATAGTTGATATCCATCCCTGCAAATACCATCTGGCTAGCCAGCGCCCCATGTGTATCACATGTGCAACACAGGTGATACATGGCAGGATGATGAATCGATGTACAGTGCCGTATAGATGTATATGGCAGAACACATACATGTAAAACCTTATGTGAGCATGTCTGCAGGGTCACAGGTCATGTCTGTTAAGGCAGTGTAAGTCCTTATATGTGACATATACACTGCATCAAGGTCGACTGCATTAATGTGGACACAGCCAGCCATGTGCAGTACAGGCAAACAGACATGCCCACATCAAGACAGCAACCACATAGAGTATGAGCAATGTAATCAGGTGACACCCACACACATATATGGTGATAGTATCCACTCAACATTGAGTGTCACATGTGTGTGACACAAACACGGTTTGCAAATACAACTATTTAAACTGAAGTAATGCGATACACATGTATGTTCAGCTGTAGCTCTGTATGTCTTGGAGGTACTGTGACCTGATTCCATCATTATGTCTTCCAGGTATGCCACGTGCAAGGCTTCCCCCTTTTACACATTTGGAGAATGAGGCCCTAATCCCATACCTACTCGATAATCATGACATCCTGTTCAGCCATGTGCCACAGAATGCACAGTAGCGGGATGCCCTGTGGATGGAACTTTGCAGGAGGGTTAATGATGTGGGTGGCCACAACCGCACATACCATCAGGTGCGCAGACACTGTACAGACCTCATTAGACAGGCGAAACTGCGTGCAAATGCAGTCGCCAGGGAACAAGGTGCAACAGGTGGTGGACCACCAACCCAGCCCCCACTCACATGTACTGAGGAGCTACTGGCCAACCTGGGGACACCTGCAGAACCACATCCACAAGCCTTAGCCAATATTGTGGAGGTGGGTGTCTCTCAACCACTGAGCCTGGAGTTGCCTGGTAAGTCAGTACTGCACCTATAACAACTATATTCCATATAACTGCATGTGTCACTGTACAATATGTAATGTAACATCATATGCAAGGCATGTATACACACATGCCGCATACTATAGTATGCTACTCTGTGTATGCACACATGTGCATACACCATAGTATAGTCTAATGTACTGGTGTATGTGTTATGCACATTGCTCCCTGTAGCCTTTATACAGTGGTGGATTATGCTCATACTGTTGTGTTACTCCTACTTAGGTACCTCTGGTGTTCCACGGCGACAGCAGCCCATTGCAGGTGAGAGTGTTATTATTTATCAGGAACCGTAATGCACAAATCTATCTGCCATGTGGCCATTCACAACATGTACACATAATGTATGGTCCTGTCACAATATACAGGTCATAGGTTCATAGGTTCATAGGTTGGTACTAAGCTATCATCCCTAGGGCCTATACAAGCCTAGCCATAACAATTCCCTGGCTATTTCTTCCCACATTATTTACTTCCCTGGACTCCTGTCTAGCAGGATGACTGACGTGATCACCGGGGTGAATTTCCTTTCTCCCATCCAATCATCAAGGTTCCTTTTGGTCGGACTTGAAATGCATCACAATAACTATCCATGTGCCACACTTACAAAGTATGTGAATCATCTCACCGACATGAATCCTCACAAACTTTATTGCCAGATGTGTTGACAGCTGTGCATACAATGGTGGAGGTACTGTTCACTTTAGGAACGTACAACAGATCTGATCTACACACGTGGTGAATACAAACAATACTACACAGTGGGCTGGAGTGTGGCCAGCATTCAGGTTTCACTGGTGTGGATCATAGCCCTGCTATGAATGTCACACAATGTGATGTGCTATCTTGACATGTCCATGACATCTATTGGCCTGGCTGCTACACTGCCTACCTAACCTGAAAACATATCCCACATACTTTATCTGCATAACCCTGTTGTCAGTGGAGCATATATGTCATATGGGACAACACAGACATGTGAAATAGATGCCCATCACTATAATTTGGACAACATATGTACACACATGGCCATGGAGGATGGCCAGAGACATGGAGCAACACACACACTAGAAGTGTTGTGCTTGTGTGTATACCCTGTCATACAATGGCTACTCATGGTTCAGCCATGGCCTTTATATAATGGTCATAATGTAGATGTGGAACGCTAGACATCCTACAGGCCTGTGCACATCTTGTGTAGGCGTAACATCAATCCACCACATAGGATGTGTTGAACATCTTGAGGGTGTTGCAACATGACAGCAGTTACCTGTACAGCATCCACATCAGGCCACAGATACAGTACATTCCCATTGCTGGTGATGGACATAAATGCCATACTAGCTCCTCGTGTGTGTGCGTGTGTGTGGTACACAGATGTCATGTGGGACATGGTGTACCGACGTGTTCGCCATGTCTGCCCATAGTTGCCAGGCTGCAGCAATATGGTTGCAGATGTGCAAGGGTGTCATCTGTATACCCATCAGTGACCTGTGTCACAACTTCCACATTATGGTTTAGTGTGTATACACTTCAGTGATGTGGGTCACATTCCACAGTATATATGTATTGTATCTAAACACAGTCATGGCTATGAACCCTGTCTGTAACTCATACTGTATAGCACTAGAGACTCCTCATGAATCCCTGCAATGGCTATGCACATCAGCTAAATTTGCATTATATCTGTAGGGTGGACAGACAACACTGAATTGGTACACCATTGCCCCACTGTATATTCAACAGGACACCATTGTGTTAAACATGTATGCATGTCATTGCACATGTTAGCAGATCACATGCCATACTACATGTGATTATCAAGGTCATATGCCACACATCAGGCAGATGTACTGTTAACCTGTGCTGGTCCACATGGTGTAACACAGGGATGTATACTAACCACTACTATGATTGTGTAATTTGCATGCCGTCTGCTATCACACATGCATGCTGTGTGCAACCTAGGTATATATGATAACTACCACTATTATTGTCTGCGCTGCATGCCGTCTGCCGTATCACATGCATGTTGCATGCCTTCTGTCATATCACATGCGTGTGTGTGTGTCTATTGTATAGATTGTAATGTAGAGTTCTTGTCTGCCCTCACAGGTGATGTAGGTGCATTCCCCTCCTGCGGTACATCAGATGTTAGTGTCCCCACAGACTCTAACAGTGATGATGAATGTATGATTGGGTCACAGGCAGAGTTGTCAGGGGCTGAAACTGTGCCATTGGTTGCCATTCCATCTATATCCACCTCATCC
Organism: Protopterus annectens; assembly: GCF_019279795.1. Lineage (NCBI taxonomy): Eukaryota > Metazoa > Chordata > Ceratodontiformes > Protopteridae > Protopterus > Protopterus annectens. The sequence continues at coordinate 1,718,198,460 of NC_056728.1, read as the reverse complement.
CCACACACAGATCCCATACCTGCACATCACCAGTGGCCATAGAGGAAGGACAGTTGGCACGTGGTAGCTTGGAACAGGAAAGTGTGGGGACTATGGAAAGTGTGCCTGCACACCATGGTGTCAGCCAAACTACTGGTGGTGCCCCACACAGGCATGTGGCCAGTGCTGCTCGTAGGAGGACCTCTGGTCAACATGCTCCTGCACGACAGAGCACAGCAGTTGGTGTCACCAGATGCATGTTTCAGGCTTTAATGTAGGCACAGGCATCTGCTGAATGGCACAACAGAGAAGATCAGAGGCTACAGAGGGCTGCTGTCCATTCTTTAAACAACAGCTTTCAGGCAATGGTAAATGCTCAACAACAGATTGCTGATGCTTTGGATAGACGGTTGGGTGACATGGTTGGAGTCCTTGACCATGGCATGACAATCCGCGAGTGTGAGCTGTCTGAGTTGGAACATCTGGTAGAAGTGAGGCATCAGGCACGTGGACATAGGCCTGCTACATCACCTGTGTCAGGTCTACGTATACTAGCTACCTCACATGCCTGCTCCCATAGTGGCGGTAGCAGCAGCAGTACATCTGGCGCTGTGCTGTCCACACCACAACACAGCAGGCCATGTGCATGTGGCCCGGGACGGTCCCAACATGGACACGGTTCCAGTGGACTAGTGCCATCAGACAGTACCCAATCTGCACCTCTGTCTGGTAGTGCCCATGCAACCCCTGGCAGGCACAGGTCACATGTCCATGGTTGGACACTGTGAACTGTAATACCTCACCTGTACAGTCTGCAGCTGTCAATAATACCCCTGTGTAGGCCAGACACATGGGAGAACTGTGTGCAGACATACACGCACACACTGGACACATATGTAGGGCACCGCAACACACACATGCATAACATCCACACATGCCCAATTACATCAAAGGCCCAAACCCACACACATGATGTCATCCAATGGTGCATCCTAGGCCTCTGGAAAACATTAACACCCTGTGCATATGATGATGCCTGTGCCGCATCACTGACATCCACACCATCGGTGCAGGGACATGCTCATATGGTCTGATGCACAGGATGAACAGACTAAGATGATGTGTAGTTTACAAATGTTGAGGACTGTTGTCAGTCAGCAGATATACCATGTAGTACAGGTGTACAATACTGTTAACAGTATGTGTCTTGTGTAACAACAGTAAATGCATGTTGGTCATGTTGTTCTGCTGTCCTTCTTCAGGTCTAATTGCACGTACCGGTGGATGTCAGTGTTTGCAGTTAAGTGTCTCATATGTCAATGTGGACTACTCACAGGTATGTATGAATATATCAGCATGCACCGTGTAGCTGCCACACACCAGTGAGAATGTCTTACGTTACAAACACGTCTACCTTTCCAAGAGCATGATAGCTGTGTATTAAGCTACTGTGGCCACAGACATGACATCCATAAAAGGTGACATCACAGGTACAGTTACATAGAGTGGTGAGGTAAGAGAGTGGTCTAGCTAATTACAAGGGTAGAGGCCAGTGGGAAGTGTGATGCCTCAATGGGAATCAGTAATACATGTTCACATGACAGGATGGCAACACACAACTGCACCCACACACTCAGGTATTGACACACATGTATTCAGTGACACTGTAACACACACACACACACACACACACACACACACACACACACACACACACTCACGGCTTCACCGATACAGTAACATACCCTCGCACACAGTTGCTACTGGTGTGCTGAGGACCCCTGCCTATGTGTAAATCATCATTACAGTACTGTGCACCTACATGACGTGTCACAGAAAATACACATGTACAGGTAGTCAGTACGGCCTAAGATCAGGGACATCAACACGGATAGTTGAATGCATCACCAGGATGGTGGGAGGGGTCCTATAAGTTCAGTATGGCAACATATATCCTCACCCCAGGGACCAGTCAGCCCTACATACACACACTGTGGCATTCAGTAATTAATACACCTATGCCATGCAGATACAGATACCTCACATGTGTGAGATACATGCCCCTGCCTATGTCCTGCTTTATACATTGCAGTCTGTACAGATGTGTACAGTAGTGTACAGGAGAGTGAGTAACAATTGAGATGTATTCCCCACAATACGTGACAAATATGGACACACATGCAAACACACATGCCAGTACTGTGAATCTCAGACATGCCTAGCTCATGTTATGTATGTCAGACGTACAGCAGTATTGCACGCGTTACAAACTGTACTGATGCTTCCTGTGACAACAGTGCTGATATATGCACTAGGGACATCATATCTATTAACAGGTGTCAAGTGATTTACCTTCGCTATCACCCTGACCGCTGCCTAAGTTGTGTGTTATGTCCTTTAATTAATGAAACCATTGCTTACCGGTTACACAGGGTATTGTAGGACTGCTTGTGACACACCTGTGAGCTGTCTACAGCAAACATCCATCTGCAAAGATGCCCCACCACTTAGTTATTTCAGCACATCTGTCCATACCTGTGGTACATCTTTCTGTACATTCAGCATATCACCATATACATTTGGCAATGTTGAGGCTGCATTACAGCTGCATGATGTACTAGGATACACGCCACCTGCATAATCAGCAACTGCACACGCATGTTATCTGAATGCACACCACTACATGTACAGGTGTGTAGGTCCTACAATCCTGACATTTGGTCATGTTTGTAGGCATTGCAATTGACGGATATGTGTAATAACATACATGACACATGGACTGTTGCATGATATGATGGGTGACCAGTTCAGAGGGGATGCTACCTCTGTCAACATTGATATCACACCTTATGTACTGTTAGCATTCAGCAGCCATGGACCTACATTCCATGTGTATATGTGTAATGGCTGTAGCCACCTGTTTGCACAAAGGACTACAACAGCTATGCTATTTACAGGTATGTTGTGTGTGTGGCATGTACATACCCAAGGCAGGTACATGTATGTCATATCCATACATGAGGGTGTGTAGTGGTGTACAGCAACAGACATCTGCTAATGGTGGACAGTACTGAGGGCCCTTGGTATGTGTACAGCTGACCTGGTCACAGACAGTGATATCATTGCATTGCATAACACATGATGCAACTGTGTCAGTACATGTGTACTGTCTACAGTTGATGTGGAGCTTAGTACAGTACACAGGTCAAGGGTCACATGGTGGCTTACTTGTCTGTCATACAACATGTATGGTTGCGTGGTGGTGGTGGTCCGAGGGCATGGCGGTGTCTACAGTTTACATCCTAGAATGCAGCATGTGACACTGTGTCCTGCACATAGCTCATCTGTGATGCCTTTCATGGGGGGACCAGTCAGTACATGTGAGTGGCCTTTATGTATGTGGATACACCACCTGGAGCGGTCCGTACCTGTGTTATGGCCCACATGTCTGGTTCCGAGGTATATGGTGGTAGTACTAGGTTCTGAGGTATATGGTGGTAGTGCTATTTTCCACTACAGAGACATCAGCCAGGTGTTCCTCACTACACAGATGTCAGTACTCCCTATTGTTGGATCTACAGTGGCCAGCTGTGAATATGGACGCTACACATCTAGCACTGGTTAGCATAAGAAAACAATGCAGTTGTCCTGTAGGTGTATGGGATTTAACCTGTGTTTAGGACATTTGCCTTGGAATGGCACTGTGTGGACAGATGCGACTTGCGTAATAACCACACTACCTTGTATCATGGATGCATGTGATATATGACAGAGGCCTGCCTACTGTCAGCCATGTCATCCCAGAATAACAGCTGATTTGTTAAAGACCGGTGTCAAATATATGTAGAGCAGCGTTCCCACTAACAATGACAACTACCAACACCAGAGCCCATTACAATGTGTTATTTACTTCTACCTGTAATAGCATGGCCACTGTGGCCCTCCGTGTTTAGCATCAGAGTGCATTCCAGTCAGCCCTGTGCTACTAGGAGTATGAGCATGCCCAGTATATCCTTGTGTAGATGGACACATAGTAGTGCATTCCGACCAGCCCTGTGCTACTAAGTGTGCAAGCATGCCCCCTGTACTACTAAGTGTATGAGCATGCCCAGTATATTCTTGTGTAGATGGACACAGTGCATTCCGAACAGCCCTGTGCTACTAAGTGTGTGAGTATGCCCAGTGACACCTTGTGTTGATTATGTGCCTCTGTGTATGGGCATGGCCATTGTAACCCTGTATAGTGGTAGTAGTCATCCATTCCACAGATGGGCATACTCCAGGTCAGGATGGATTCATACTTTAAACACACAGGTTCACAGGTATGTACATCTTAACTGCCAGCATCCCTGTTGATGTCTGAATTCCCAGACAGTCATAATGACAGCCTTGACATGTGTAGTCTGTATGGCGTGATTCGTATATATGTAGTATTGTAATAGTAATCTGTATATAGGCAGGTGTTCCGCACCCGACACTGGCATGTGTGTGTATGTCTGTCCCCATTTGCCGGTGGACTCTAAACTGCTTTTAGACTGGCCAGACTCCATACATTTCTTATACCCACTGTTAGCAAGGCCGATGATGTCACCCATCTACAAATACACCTCTGGGAGGGCTGTGTCCCAGTAATCTCGGTAGCGCGTTCTGTAACTGCGTAATGTAATAAAGTAATTAGGTTGGTGTTCTACTCCCACACTTGCTGTGTGTTTGTCTCTCCCCGTTTGCCTGAGGACTGAGTAATACCTTTATACTGCTCACACTCCATAGATTTCTTATACCCACCGTTAGCAAGGCTGATGATGTCACCCATCTACAAATATACCTCTGGTAGTGCTGTGTCCCAGTAATCTCGGTAGCGCATTCTGTAACTGCGTAATGCTGTAGTGTAATAAAGTAGTTAAGTCGGTGTTCTAGTCCCACACTTGGCATGTGTGTATGTGTGTCTCCCCATTTGCCTGAGGACTGAGTAATACCTTTATACTACTCACACTCCATACATTTCTTATACCCACTGTTAGCAAGGCCGATGATGTCACCCATCTACAAATACACCTCTGGGAGTGCTGTGTCCCAGTAATCTATGTAGTGCATTCTGTAACTGCGTAATGCTGTAGAGTGAAAAGGTTGTTAGGTTGGTGTTCTAATCCCAGCCATGCCAAGTGTGTGTGTCTCCGTCTGCCTGGGTTCAGAATCATGCTTTTTAGACTGCTCACACTCCATACAATCCCTATTGCTGACTTTGCCATTGCTGATGATGTCACCCACCTAGAAGTACACCTCTGGGAGTGATGTGTCCCAGTAATCTCGGTAGTGTGCTCTGTAACTGCGTAATGCTGTAGTGTGATAAGGTAGGTAGATCAGTGTTCTAATCCCAGCCATGGCGAGTGTGAGTGTGTGTGTGTGTCCATCTGCCTGGGGACAAAATAATGCTTTTAGACTGCTCACACTCCATACAATCCCTATCGCTGACTTTGCCAATGCTGATGATGTCACCCACATAGAAGTTCACCTCTGGGAGTACTGTGTCCCAGTAATCTCGGTAGTGCATTCTGTAACTGCGTAATGTTGTAGTGTGATAGAATAGAAATGTAGGTGTTCTATTCCAATCCTTGACAGGTGTGTGTGTTTGGCAGTCATATCCTATGTGTTGGTGTCTGTGAGTGGCTAGTTACTGGATGTGCTGAGGAGTGTGTTTGTTTTCCTATATAGTGGCCATAAATGTCACAATCGGCCAAGGGACTGGGTTGGCAAGACATACACCTACATTTGGCAATAAGTCTGGTGAGTAATGTCAGCAGCCCTAATCTTGCCCTTAATACAGTCTGAACCCGTGTGATGCACAGAAACACACTTGCCTTGATATTAACATCAGTACATAATGCAGGAGGCGCATATGGTTTCCTTTTCATTCTTTTCTATTGCTTTGGTGTCACGTGGTCCGCTGTTGAGATATATATTCTATATCTACGTATGTGTGTGTAATGTGTGTGTGTGTGTGTGTGTGTGTGTGTGTGTGTGTGTGTGTGTGTGTGTGTGTATATATATATATATATATATATATATATATATATATATATATATATATGTATATGTGGACATTAGCACACATAAATCTACATGATGGAATACATGTCCTATACTACTGAATGCCTGTGCTGGATGATCTGTACATGATAACCTCAGATGTATGTATATCTGCCATGTCTTAGTGGTAAAGCATATCGTCTGTGGTGTGCAGGGTCCCGGTTACAAGCCATGAAGAAGCCAGTTGTTTTGTTGCTGGGAAGAACAAGGGACATTGAATACGGTGATAGTAAGGTGCTTTTAACCAGTTGTGTGCGGGTCTGCGCGACAGTGAGCAGTGGTTATTTTTGGGGAGGCTCAGTATGGGTCATGTAACTATGCATTAGGAGACAATACTATGTAAACGAGGTGGAAAATAGTGAATCCCGTTTATCCCTAGGGTGTGATGCAGGTCCCAAGAGTGTATGTGTATAGGTAGCCGGGTGCAGGACTTGAATAAAGGTGAAAGCATGGGGGGGGGGGTGTTAGGCATACTGTACGTAGATTGGAGCCCTGTGTCTCGAGATTGCTCCTAGCTTAGCACACCTAATCTAGGGGTGTGTCTATACCTGCCTAGTGTAATTGGGAGGGACAACAGCAGTAGGAGAGTAGTCAAGGTGAACAAGCTGGGCAAACAGGTGATATTTATCAGAATCAGCAGATTTCAGGCCCAGCAGACCAGCCCGGCCCAGAACACTATGATAAAGTGAGCAAGCACCATCCCCACAGGTTTTTCCACACACTACATCACCGGTGTTTACATGCTGGGAAATTTTAACAAACAAACCTACGAAATGAGAAGGGCTGCAGTGGGCAACATAGACCAACATGTGCAGGAGGCTGAGGGTAGTGAGGATGTGAATGCTGCCGAACAATCTTCAGTGAGGAGACAGTGAAGACTGTACAGACCCAGAGTAACCTACCAGGGGCTACATGAGCTGAAGATAGTCAAACGCTATGGGGTGGACAGAGACCTCCTACAGCAGATTGTTGAGCTGTGCCGGTCACACCTGACACATCGAACAGTCCGAGGGGAACCCATCCCATTGGATACCAAGGTATGTGTAGGCCTAGGTATACTAGACACAGGTACCTCCCAAAGCACAACTGGGGATATCATGGGGATCTCACAGGCATCTGCATCCAGAGTATTCCACCAGTTCTTGGATGCCATGTCACCACATACCAGTGAGCACGTACATTTCCTCAACACACGTGAGGAGTTAACCAGCAATATGCATTTCTTCCACCAAATAGCAGACTACCCTGGGGTAGTGGGTGCTATAGCTTGCATGTACATATGCATCAAAGCACCACCCGGTGAGCAGGGTAGGGCCTACATTAACCGCAGGGACATCCCCTCCATCAACTGCCAGGTCGTATGGGATGCCCAGGGCATTATACTGAATGTGTGTGCCGGCTGCCCTGGAAGCTATGACGATGCTGATATATGGCATCTGACACAGCTGTACCACAGTTTTGCCAATATGGACATCCCCTACGGTCACCTAGTGGGGGATGCTGGGTACACACTAGAGCCGTGGCTGATGACACTCATCAGAAATGCCCACATACCTGAACAACGATGCCATAATGAGGCACAGGCACAGGCCAGACATATAATAGAGCATGTGTTTGGGATGCTCAGGTCATGGTTCCGGTGTCTGGACACATCCGGTGGAGCCTTGCATTATTCACCAGCTACATGCACCCAAATTGTTATGGTATGTGCTATGCTATACAATATGATCCTGCGGAAACAGCTGCAGCAGGAACAGCATGGGGCAGGGCCACACAGCCCCCCACCAATGCCAAGGCCTGTACAGGCACAGAGTGACTCAGAGGAGGAACAACCAGAGCTGGTCCCAGTAGGCAGAAGGAGGCATGCCCAGTATGACCTGGCCTTGGCAAAGAGGCAACTCATAGCATATGCACTGACACAGTAGGGACCCAGGGAATGTCACCCTCTCTGACTCGCACAGACAATA